>NC_052616.1:11776110-11837805 GCF_016545825.1 Eucalyptus grandis | reverse complement strand
TTATTTCCACAGCATGGAATTCAGCGGGGACAAGATTCTGTTTGATACCAAAATTAAAGGTTGTCTCGAAGCTTTGGCTAGGTGGAGTCGATCAAAATTTTCAAAGGGACATCTCAAGGTGACCGCCTTTCAACAAAAAACTGGGCTTAATCTTAGAAACCATCGGCATTGCAACTTTGACAGAGTGGAAGTGTCTAATTTGCGAGGGGAAATCGAGGAACTTGGCAATAGGAGAATAAATATTAGGCTATGGGTTCCGATTTAACTAGTTGAGATGGGGAGATAAAATACAAAAGATTTGTCCATGCAACTACACTTTAAAGCATGCAAAGGAACAGAATTAGCATGTTGGGACGACCACCGTAATGGGTCGTGACCCTAGACTCAAGAAATGATGTCCACTTCTTTGCAAGATTATATCCAACAGTGGGTTATCGAGACTACGGGCCTATACTTTATAATGCCCATAAGTTGTTACCACGAGATGAATGACTAGTTAACAGTTTTTAGTCATGGTTGAGGAAGTTCGCAAGGCAACATTCTAGCGGAACGACAGTGCCTCCAGGCCCGATGACTTAAATGGACTGTTTTATCAAACTCACTGGGAGGTCATTAAAGATGATCTTCTTCTCAAAGTGCAAAAATTTCTTTAGGTCAAGGGTGATGCCTAGTATTCTAAATCGGACAAATATTGCTTTGATTCCCAAGACACCTCACCTAGAAAGACTGGATCAATATCGCCTAATCAGCCTATGCAACTTTGCATACAAAATTATCTCAAAGGTAATTGCAAATTGCCCGAAACCTTGGTTACCTAATTTGATTTCTATGGACAGTTGGCCTTTGTGAGTAGACGTCGGGTTCAAGATAATATTTTTAATCTTTCAAGAAGTTCTTCATCAATTTAAGACCCGGAAGCAAAACACGAAAATTCAATGCAATCCTCAAGACGAATATGCAAAGGGCGTATGTGAGTTGAATGGGATTTCCTTCACGACTATCTACTCAAATTGGGATTCCATCCAAGATGGGTTGGTGCAGTAATGCAATGCATCACAACAACATCCTTTAGTGTAAGATTTAATGGTGAGCATCTACATTATTTCCATTCGATGGGGGACTCCAAATGAGGGTGATCCTCTCTCTCCCATATATTTATTCTACCGCGAATGTTTTATCAAGTCTTATTAACCAAGCTGTCAACATGGGATGCATCAAGGGTATTAAGTTAAACAGGTGGTGTCCTACCCTGTCCCACCTATTTTTCATTGATGATGTAATTTTCTTCATAGATGGCAACATTCAGAATGCTAGAACCTTGCAACATATTGAATCGGTATTGTGGCCACGGGAAAGGTCGTGAACCGCAACAAATCTAGAATGCTTTTCAGCAAGCACTGCCCTTTGAGTCTATAGGAAAATTTGGCGCGTGAGTTTAGAGCGCCCGTACCGCAACGGTATGGAAAATATTTGGGCATGCCATCTGATTGGGACCGCTCAAAAGAGAGATGTTTTCTTGGATTTTAGGGAGAGTAAATGCAAAATTGGAGGGCTAGAAAGAAAAATTAATCTCCAAAGGTGGTAAGGAAATTCTTATCAAATCTATTGTACAGGCACTTCCACATTACGCCATGTCAATCTTTAAACTTCCTCCGTCTCTTTGCAAATCAATTGAAGAGAGTATGGCTAGATTTTGATGGTGGAATGATCATAAAAAAAATAGGAATTCATTGGCAGAAATGGGAAGTTCTAAAGAGTAGCAAGGACAATGCAGGCCTAGGATTCCGTGATATAATAGAATTTAACAGGGCTATGCTTGGGAAGCAAGCCTGGCGATTACTGTAACGAGCAGCTGTGACGTCCCAGGGCGTCACGTACTAAGCGCAAGTGAAATTATAGTTATTATTATTATTATCATTATCTTCCTAACTAGTAATCTCCTTTAAATAACATATAGTATTTACCATTGAAGGTTAGCATGTATAACATGGATTATTTAAATTCCTAAATTTATATTATAAGGTTATCTTGCAATGCACATAGACAAGATCATAAAAGGCTTCCTTTCATTTTATCATCATCGGGGCATACAAAATTATCAACCTGGACTCGTTCCATGTCCTTCGCCTATATATTTACATCATATTCAAAACAAAAGTAAGGCGCAACAAAAGCCAGGGATATGGGTGAGGGTATCTACTCCACGAGTTCCCATACTGGCCCGCATCTATCAAAAAACAAAAGTTAGTAAGCTACAACAAGATCAAAGGCGTCTAGGCGCCGTCCATCCCCGCTCCAGGTCCTCCTGCTCCAAAGGGTAAAGGTCCGAACATATTCCATTCATGGTTGAGAAACCATGCAACGAACATCATCAGTATCAACTCAGCCCTACCGTCAAGCATCCATAAAGTTGCCTCATACTTGGAGAAAACCATGTCAATGTCGGGATCATACACGTCAAGATGAGAAACATCAAGACGCACTACCGCCCCGTATCGAGCTAACGGCGGTACATCCATGCTATCAATCTGAAAATGTAAGGTATGAGCAAACAACCTGCCCAATAAAGAATGATAAAACTCTAACTTAAACAATCCATAGCCATCAAAGTTACAAGTGAATCATCAAACAATTTAGGATGCTAAAAAGAATATATCACAAGCATAAACAATACTATTACTTCATGTAAGAAATCACCTTATATGCATCCATTTCTATACTTACCCTTCACAAACTCAATCTCATATCAAAATATAATGCAACAATAATAGATTAACTCACTTGCCAAATAGAATTATATTTAGTGTGCATAAAATGCACCCTCAAATCAGTCACAACCGGGACTCTACCGGCCCGATTGAGTCACTTCCAGAAAGTACGTTATCCGGACTTCCACAATACCTCTAATTGTGGGCATCTCACTCCGAGGCATCCCGGCATCACACAACCGAGGTCCTCCCAAGACCACACAGCAAGGGGCATCTCACTCCGAGGCATCTCAGTATCTATCTACCGAGGCATCCAAGGCCATGCAGCAAGGGCATCCCAAACTTCCGGGGCATCACCGGTATCTCAAGCACCGATGGGTTCATTCATCTTAAGCACACGTTCACACCACCACACCTTTGATTAATGCATTTATCGTATGCAAAGGAAAAGACTCTAAAGTATCTATCTAACTCTCATGAACCTAGCACATGTGCGTGTCCGGATTATAAGATAAAACCCATTACGTCATGTCCCATTCCATGGCGAACAGATATTTATCCCATAATCAAGCACTATGCACCGCACTCATTGCACACACATGATTCTATATGCACTTATATCTCAAATGATATATGAGACTTACTCTTATATGACTAACATCTATTATGAGGTTCATTAGGCTCTACGTACATCACGAAGACCTAATATAAAAAGACACTTCATCTAATATATGTTCTCGAGTCCAGACAGTTTACTAACTAAATGTATAGTTTCGGTTTCGGACACAGAAAGTATATTAATTCTTGTCGAAATACTACCAAATTTTAGTATGTTATATTTAAGACATAGACTAACAATTTCTGTGAAGAGACTTAAGTCTAATTCTCACTGTATTAAAAGCAACAGTCGCCATAATCTTTACTAGTACCCTGTATCGACATCCAGATTTCGTATCTACAAAGAAAATTGTTTCGCTAACCAAATCTTATTGATTTAATATCAAATTTTGACACGTCATTCCTTAAGATGTTTTCTACATTTTTCATCAGGATTCAAAGTCCAAATATAACTAGGTAAATACAGAAAATTCGTTATAATCAGTAAAGGTCAAACCGTTTCTCACAAGAACAGTTTACTGGTTTTACTAAGTTCACTGCCTCTCTATGTTTTTATAGTCATATGGTTATAGCTACGTGTATAACTTGATCTTATAGATGTTCTATCATGTAGAATAGTTTCTTTCTTATTTCTATTAACATACATAAAGAAAACTAAACACAAACAGAAGACTTCATAACTGTTTTCACTTAGAACAGAATAGATACACAGATTTTCTCACTTCTAACTCAACGAAACAACTTATCTATCCACAAATCTCTTCTACAATACTCCAATGCTTACTCACAGCAACTCAAAGCAACTTCAGCATATCTTTCTCTAACAAATGATCAATTCCACAGCTCGGCTCGAAGTGTCATTGCATCCGTAAGCCACTTATCACGATTTCTACCAAAACAACACACTCCGGCATCCATTTCATCACTTCGCTCAACAAAACAGCATAGTCACACAAGGATTTCGAGACATGCAAGACTCAAAAGTGACATGCAATAGCTCCTACCTTCAATCTAACACTCACTAAGCTTAGATCAATCACAAAACAGCAACTACAAACTATATCCATCACTGTTTGGTTAGATTCTCAAGCTCCATTGATGAAACAATGGATAACTTTCAATTTAGAGTTAGATCTTTCCTTACCTTGCTTCAGCTACTAAACAACACAGAGATGCTTCAAGATCAACACTCAAAATCAGCATGCAAGAAGAAGAAGGTTGCTGGTTTGCTTCTGGTTTTTCGCTGCTCAGCCGAGAGAAAAGATGAAGAAGAAGATGGGTTGTTCGGTTTTATATGGAGAGAGAGAGAGTGTACGAAGCTTAAGGGAAAATAGGTCTACAAACTAATCCCTAGGCTAGTGTAATGATGAGATCTTCTAATGATTATGCTTCCTTGGAGTTTATGGTTTCGGTTTCTAGAGAAGAGAAAACCGTGGGTGTCGCATGCATGGAAAACGAGAGAGATTTTGGTGTCGTGGCTTTCATGCATGAAGATTTTCGCCATCTGTCGATCGTCGCTAATTAACAGTTAATCGATATCATTCGTTAGTTCATTAGCTTCTAATATTTTCATCTAATTGCCTTTTGTTTCTACTTAATCCCAATTGTACAAAGTCACAACATATATATAACATATCGAATGACATAATGTATCCACTAGTCAATGTTGGTCTATAAAGAATTCATCACAAAAAGAATGCTAAAGTTATAAGTAATTCACTAATCAAATCACCTTAATTATAATCTATAAAATAAAAATAAAATCATTCGGGCCTAAATATTCATTCCTGGCCCAACAAGCTCAATTTACAACGATCTGGTCCACTAAACTTATAAATCTAATGATTCCGAACCTTGGCCCGCTTCAAGCCAAGTCCAAGCCCATAATCACTCATTAGGTTTCTCAAGTCCAATTCGTGTGGCCCACTTACTTCTCAAGCCCACACGTTTCTCACGATTCATCGGGTTCAATTTCTGGCCCAATCTAATTAATCTAAGTTCCTAATGATCTAATTACACTAATGAAGGTCGATGAAATTTGGGATGTCACAATTACTATAGTAGCCTCAATCTTTATGGAGTCAAATCTTCAAAGGACTGTATTATCATGCAAAGGACTTTCGGTCAGCGGATAGAGGAACTCGGCCATCCTGGGGTCTGATCGGTAGAGATGCAATTATACCACACATGAGATGGTCAGTTGGTGATGGGAAAATGATTAGAATCTGTGAAGATAGGTGGTTACCTATAGGGATTCTTGGTGGACCTACGACAAGAGCAGAACCAGTGATGGTGGCTAATCTCATTGATCATATCCAGCACACTTGGAACATCCATCTACTCTACCGGTTTTTAGATGATTAGGCCATAGTAGAAATTCTTACCATCCCAGTAAGACCTCTCTATGCCAAAGATCAATTAGTTTGGACGGCCACGAAACATGGCAGGTACATTGTGAAAAGCAACTACCATGCTCTCACCAAGACTACAAGCAATCACAGCAGTAACATCACACCAACTTCTTACTAGAATCCCAGGATATAATGGCGAAGAATCTGGACAATGAAAATAGCACTAAAAATTCGAACCTTCCTATGGTCGATTTGCCAAAACGCACTCGCAAACTGTGAGCAAATTTATTTCAACGACACATTATCACAATCCCTTATGTAAACTCTATCATCAACACGCTCCACAAACCCTAGAGCATCTATTCCTATTCTGTTCATGACCGGGGCTATTCGGGGCTCGCCCACAAATCAACATCAAACCATCGCCCCCATACAGTTCAACGATTAAATGCATGGCTAACAGAGAGGGTTACAACACCTAAAATCTTACCTGGATTGGAAACCATAGCAATGTCTTAAGGCAGATCTGGAGAATGCGGAATAGCTTCATCTTCCGCTGTTAACGACCGGATCCAACCCTAGCAGTGGAGGCTGCTATTGCACAAACCAAAATATCTTAGATCTCTGCTCCAAACCATTCGCGAACAGGGCAATCTAATTTGAATCCGCACAACTATGGAGGCCACCAGATCGGGAACCCCGAAATGCAATATTGACAGAGCTTATCAGCCCCGAAGGCTACGTAAGGCTCTATGGCCTGTGTTTGTAGAGATCATCATGGTTGACTTATAGATATTTTCTCCATAAGATTTCTAGCTGCTTCGGCTCTACGGGCGGACATCCAGCGCCCCACCTTCACTCTTCACCAACCACGCAGCAAGGCTTCAACCGCGAACATCTCTGATCGAATCGACTGCATCACCCTCGTCAACACCGTGAGAGATGGGAGATCGCTGCCATGGGAAACTCAACCCCTATTTGCAGAGGCCACCACTTTGCTTTCCTTTTCCCTAACCTCACCGCGACACCGCAGGTGTGAGGCGAATGCTATTGCGGACTGGGCTACAAAAGTCCAAGACAACGGTACCTCGGCCCACAACTGGTCCATTTTCCCACCTTTTATTCTGTTAGACCTTGTTTATGCGGACGCTTTAGCCTCAGGTTGTAAGGTTCCTATTATATGATTACCACCGTTCTTTTCGACAAAAAATAAAAAATAAAAATTGCCCTTGAAGAATGAAATTTCTAAAAAGCCTTGGTTAGTCATCCAATGAGGAAGCAATCTTGACCATTCATTTATTACTTTAACTTGGCTATAAAAAATGACAAGTCATCTATGTCATCTATCCAAGTAATCACAACTAAGCCAATGAGAAGATTGCTCGCTTAGGAAGGCTCATTTAGAGTCTTTAGATCAAACAAAAGGCTAGGGTTGCGTCTTAAGGGGAGTATATAAACATTTTCCGCTAAAACTTGAATTGAGGGGTTCATTCTCAAACACACGCACGCACGCACTCTCTCTCTCTCTCGGGACAAGCAAGTGGCCAAAGCTCACTTTCTGTCCAGCAGCACCGCCTTGTACCGGCAATCCACCACATCATCGACATCTCCGGCCCACTCCTCGTCGGGTCGCAACACTCGACACCAACGTCCCTTCTCAAAGACCACCGATCCAACGCCCTTTCTCTCTTGGCCCCACGCCCGTGCTTCATGCCAGTGAGTCCATCGGGTGGTTCTAGATCTTCCTCCGACAGTCGATGATGGTCCACTGGCATTCCGATCCTTGTGACACCAATCCTCGACGAGTCGCTGAAGTTTTGGTGGTCGAACCTAGCTCGGATCTTAATAGGACCTACTCCAATTCCTTAATCTTCTTCGATTGTTCATTTTAAGCCCAATCGAACTTGTTCTCACATCTCTTTTTGTGCGATTGATTCAAATTTAAGGAACCATTCTCTGTCCCATTATGAAGATCATTGGTGGCGGAATAGCTCTATTGAGCTCGAGATTGATCATGCTAAAGGTAAGTGTTCCTAGAACTCTTAAAATATGCCTGATGAAGCAAGACCCGTCCATAACGATTCAAGGATCGTTTATGAGGATTTGGGGCTAGGACTTGCTAGAAATGGCTAGGAATGATGAAAGAATGGCCTGAATTGATTACTTGTTGTTTGATTGTTTGATTGTTGATGATTCATTGTTCAGAGAAGTTTGTATGCTTTCTAGACCAGAAAGCTTTGATCGAGGATATGAGCTATTATACGACCATATCTCATGAAAATGTGCTGTCGACATTTGTAAAGCATGTTTTAATCTTCGATTTGATATATTACGAGCTTCAATTCAACATCATTTATTAGATGAAACTTGCTTCGAAATATATGATGAGAATCTGGAAAACTGATAAGCTCTCCTTGTTGCTCTGTTTCTGATATACATTGGTAGTTTGTCAATTTTTTGTAATTTTTGTGATGCGGTCTTGGAGTCGATGGCTCATGAAATTTGTTCATCACATCCAGATCTAGACCACATAAAATTTTCATAAAATACGAATGTTTGTTTGGTCCTTACAATCCTCCTTCAATCTTCCGTTTTTGTCCTTAGATTTTGGACTTCCAGCTTGACCTTTACTTGTTCTTCGACTTTTGTAAACCTGGAGTCGGTGTCATTATGAAAAGCGTTCATCACGCTTCAATCTAGATTGACAAAAAATTTCTGAAAATAAAAAGCTCATTTGCTATTTCTACTTATCATCACAAAGTTGCAGTGACATTCTAGAAACTGAAATTTTCTGTCCGACTTCTTGCACTCTTTGACTTTTACAAAAACATATGCGGAAATTGTTGGGAAGTACAATTATCAGTGGGGAGACTTATATCATGGAGCAGGTGGGAGAAGATGTTTCGATGCTATAACATCGAAGATCGGGTCATATCGGTGAGAAATGGCTAATGAACCTTACCTTAAAAGAAGATGGTGGATGGAAACCCAAGTTGTTTTACGGGCTTCGGATTTTGTGAACATCGTCAACATGAGAAATAGAATCGGGTATCTTTTGAATCCATAAGAAGGATAGTTAAAGGAATTTTGGATTTGATCTACAATGACCTGTTTGGTCCTACACTTCTAGCATCGTGTGAAAAATCAAGGCACTATGTTTCTTTTACTCAAGATTGTTCCGTATATGTGTGGATATATTTCTTGTAGAAGAAAGATGATGTGTTTCAAATTCAAAGCTACGGTCGAAAATCAGTTTGATAAGAAAATCAAAATTTTGCGGATTAACAACAGAAGAGAATTCCATTTAGAGAAATTTGATCAATTCTATGGGATGAATTGCACTGCAAGCCAAAAAACAACGCCCTATACAAGACTTTAGATGGAATAATTAATTCCGCAGTAATCTTTAGAATTGAAATTTTGATTTTTAAGATTTAAGATCAATTTATCGATTTTATCAGCGGAATAATCAACTTAATTAGATATTATTCTCTAATTTGAATTATGGATGATATCTTTGGCAATTCGTTGATATTTTGTAATTTGGGTGATTGTCTTGGTTGTCCTTATTTGAAAATTTAAAAAAAAAAAAGATTGCTTGTAGATTAATTAGCTCTATTCGGTAAAATTGCATGTCTAAGTAGATTCTATAATATTCAAGATAAGATTCTAACTGAAATTAGGAATTGACACAATTTAATACCTGAATTGAATTAGATATTATCTTTATTCCAAATAGTTAATTTCCCTCATTTTTAGTTATGGATTTTAATAATAATAATAATAATAATAATAATAATAATAATAATAATAATAATAATAATAATAATAATAATAATAATAATAATAATAATAATAATAAATCACTTGCATGTCATGTAAAGTAGTTACATATAAATCATTACCTGTCAATAGAGTTAGGTCATTAAATTTAAATCGAGCATATAGTTTTGCGTGTCGGATTATTTATTTAAAATTCGCAGTGTTATGTTAATATAAACTATTTGTGTACGTCCTTGCATGCATTGCACATAGTTTAGCTTTCATTTAAATAAGTGAATATCATGTGCATGTCAAGTATAATGGTTACGTATTAATCATTGTCTGTCATTAGTGTTCGGTGATTAAATTAAAATCGAGTGTCATATACTTTGCATGTTAATTGAAAGTCACATGTCATGTTAATATAAACTATTTTTGTGCATCATGTAGTTTAGATTTTATTTAAATAAGCGAAAATCCTGAAAAGAAAAGAAAAAGTTGAGTGATTGAGTGATAATTAGATGTCACATTTCAGTTGAACACATGTTTCTAATTAATATTTGTTGTGGATGCCTGCGTTGCATCGAGGTAAGTATTTACTCCCTATATTTGCAATTTATCGGTTGCCATGCTTTATTGAGTGTTCAATAATAGTTGTACCTTACATGTTAGGTGATAGAGTTAAAATCAATTCTTATCGCCTGCAAAATATTTTCGAATAAATGACAAAATGTATCCAAAAAGCGTTAGAGTGATTTAGCGTAATCAAGTCCCTAAATTCATTTAATCATTAGCTCGTAGAAGTAAGGTATTTCTCACGATACTTCACTTTGGTATTAAATCAACCCATCATAAATCGATTAATAGCGTCTCCTATATAAAAATTATTTGCATATTAATAACTTGAACTCTAAGTCGCAAATTGGTAAGGGTTTGGGAAAGCTTGAGTTAAGTCTAAACTTAATAAACTATCAACCGAGCCATATGTGGTGCACCCGAGGTAACGACACAACAGTAATGCCACGTGGGGACGACCGACGTCCACGTCGAATTTTCCGATGAGACAAATCCTTATCGCATCTAAGTGATCGATTTTTCAAATTTTACGCACTTAAGTGAGCAAAAAGAACGTAAAGACACTCAAGTGAGCTCCTGCTGTACTTGTCCCCAGCACAAGGTTAACTCTTTTCCTATCTCAGATTTCAACTTAAAATTTCAGAAAATTCTACGGGGAATGGGCTCAAGTAACAACGTGCACAAGTGTTTGTATTTCCAACCCACGCAAGGGTATTAAACCCGAACGGGCAACGTAAATCTCTCATCACATTCACGTGTTTAGTGGGTCAAAGACAAACGTTCATATCCAACCTCGCTAAAAACTTTTAGAATCTCAGGGGTTTTCTGCTGAGTAGCTTAAAGATGATAAGAGTTGGCGCTGGCTTAGCTAGAGCAGAAGTCCCAATGATACCTTGGTGAAAATGGAGATCAAAAAGCACCAGGAAGAATACTTTTATTAACCAGAAACTCCAACTTTGGATGGAAACTTTGGAGCGAAAGGTTTTCATGTTAAGCAGGGGTGAAAGACGTGATATTTGTGGTGCGAGTTTAGCAAAGAGTTTTAGATGCCTCGGTGAGAATTGAAGGTTAGTGAACACCCAGAAGTCAACGCCTTGGACTTATTTATTTGGGAAAGGGTGAGGAAATTGATGATGTCGATCACCACTTCATCTTAAGGGAAGTTAAATATCAATGCGAAGGTGGACAAAATGTGTGTAGGAGCCTGTATTCAAGGATCGGAACTCGAAAAACTAACATAGAACCCTCGAATTAAACATTCCAAACACAACCCAATTGCTTCCAAGTTTTGACAAGATCAAACAATGCGATAATATATGGGTCAGCAGTAAAGCTATAGAATAATAACCGAACCTCACGCGGCCTTTTTAAGTGTACCCACTGTTATATTGTCATATTATATCGGCAGGGTCCTCCGGACATTCGCTTATGTTGGTGCCATAATACTGCTCTATGTCTCTAAGAATCTGGATCTCCTTGTCTTTGACAAAATTTACCACAACACCCTGCAAAAGCACATGCGGATTGGCATTTGTAAATTGCAATGTCGATGAGAGATTTGTCGTTATACCCACGGCAAGAACAAAAAACTGAAAATAGGATTGTCGTTGCCTCCAGTTCAAGGTTCATAATAGTTACCTTCCGCCCAAAACGCCCTACTCGACCGGCCCGATGGACGTACAGCTCTCTGCTGTTGGGAAGATCATAGTTGACAACAAGACAAACCTACAGAGTGTATTGAGAACGATTCAGTCGTCCACTCGCGCAACTAAATGGTCGTGGCGCAATAGGAAAGTAAGAAATTTGGCCTTCCGAAAAAGCAAGCATCCGACCTACGAATGAGTTGATGCACACAGCAGACAAAAACAGTAGAATGTCATCATCTGCATTATTGCGATGTTAATTTTCAGGACTAACCTGCTCAACATCAATCCCTCGAGCCCACACATCGGTGGTGATCATCAACCGAGTCGTCCCAGATCGAAATCCAGCCATTACTGCATCTCTCTCCTTTTGAGGCATGTCCCCGTGCATGAAAGACACAGTGAAGTTAGAATCACGCATCTTTTCTGCAAGCCACTCCACCTACTCGACAAATATAAGGAAGACATGAAGAGCCACAGCACAAAATATAGATTAAAGAGAAATTGAGCAGTAGAGGTCTTCATGATCTCTAAGTCATCGAGATGTTTATGTTCCACCTCAAGTGTGGAACCCAACGTGGTTGGGGTCGTACCTTCTGCTTAGTGTTGCAGAATACAACTCCACAGCACAAAATATAGATCAAAGAGAAATAGAGCAGTAGAGGTCTTCATGATCTCTAAGTCATCGAGATGTTTATGTTCCACCTCAAGTGTGGAACCCAACGTGGTTGGGGTCATACCTTCCGCTTAGTGTTGCAGAATACAACTCCTTGGCTTATGGGGCAGTTGTCGTATAGATCGCACAGAGTGTCAAATTTCCAGTCTTCTCTTTCCACTGGCACCATGTACTGGTCTACGCGCTGCAACCATACGAAGTAAAGGAAGGATTGTGTCAGAAGAATCTCAAGATCCCTAGCCGCCATCAAATGCAACTAACCCAATGTAGCTCACCTCCAGCATCAACTCATCACGCTTCACAACAATCCTTATGGGATCGGTCATGAATCTTCCTGTCATCTCTAATATTTCAGTGGGGAAGGTTGCTGAAACTAAGACAACCTGCAGAGAATGCCACTCATGCATTAGCCAGTTGTGAACATGAACGTGTATGAGCGACTCCCTAACAACTGATTTTATTTAGAACGAAGCAAATCATAGCAATGTGCTGAAAAATTACGAAGCGCACATCATGGGGAGAGAAGCATGTCTCGAGTAAAAAATCTAATACTCATCAGACAAGACAAGGAGAAAAAGAAAAGAACAGTGCCCTATTCATAGTAGAACTATGAAGCCAAAAGACAACCGTTTTATCCACCTTGTACATGCTCTAATGTCCGAATCATGTAGATATTAAGGAGGATGAAGGAGGAAAGAAAATTCCAGATCTCTCATCAAATTTTGAATTTTATAAAAGTTAAATGCTCCATCTTGCAGCATGTTGACTAATGCAGAAAGACCTTTTGGAAATTCTAGGAATCAGCTGAGGAGGAGAAGGGATGACTATCTAGATTGATAATGATCGAAAAGTGAAGAGCATTTCTTAGATTGGACTTAAAGAGAAGTAATGGCATTCGGTTTTATTAGGATAATGCAATGGAATTAAGCCAAGGGCTGGGAATACTAGGGACTATTACTGGGGTTATTGCGTAAAAGAAGTCATCTTTACTACTACTACTACTACTACTACATTGATTCAACATGAAGGACAGGCAACCTGAAGCTCTGGAGGAAGGAATCTGTAAACATCGTAGATTTGATCTTTAAATCCTCTGCTCAGCATCTCATCAGCTTCGTCCTGGCAAAAATATAGGTAAGTGAATAGAGAGAACTTGTTTTTGCAGAAAGCAGAAGGAAACTTAACAGGATCTGAAGTCGAAGGAGGTGATGCAGTGCACTCACAAGGACTAGGAGTTTGATGGCTCTGGTGCGAAGAGTTCTCCTCTTTATCATGTCGAGCACCCTGCCCGGAGTTCCGGACACAACATGAACTCCGTGCTCCATTTCCGGATATCTTCACCCATGCTCTTGCCTCCAACGCATGCATGGGCTAGCACGTTCCTGTAATAACCAATAGCCAGCACAACTCTCTCCGTCTGACTCGCCAAATCCCTCGTAGGTGACAAAATCAGCACTTGCACGCTGAACAGAACATGAAGGAAGCAAATTAGCTAAGACAAAATCGATGGCCACAAGGCAGCAACCAAATTCAAATTGCAACTTTCAGAGAGCAAAATAAACAAGGGTGGCTTGAAAAATCAACAAAATAAAAGCAACAGAGTCGCGGATACTTAATAATAGGAGCTTGTTGAGTGTATCCAGGATATTTGCTACACAAATAAGCAAACCCAGATTGCAGTTTCAATTATACTAATGCTCCTGTTATATAGAATCAATAATGTAAGAATAAAACTATTCGTTTTCCTTGATAATGAAGAAAACCTTTCATGCCTTGCAAGTGCCTAAAATACTCAGTTAAGAGGACCCACTTAAACATTCTGATATAATATACATATAAAACCTGAATAAGTGCATAAACTCAGGCTACGCTTAATTCCAAGAAAGCTTCTCAAAACAAAGTTCATGAACAAATTCCATAGACTAAGGCTTGAACTTCTTTCAGGGCCATCCGTGGGGCGATGGTAAAACTAAAAGCCAACATCCTCTGCCTCAACATCAGAACATCTCAAATTCTTTAGTTAAGGAGGCCGAAAATAAAAAATTCTTCCTGTCAGAGCGATCGAATTTCGTTACGCTAGAAATTCGAGAGAGAGAGAGAGAGGGTTCGCCGATTATTTATTTATTTATTTATTATTAATCCGCGGTGTCATAGTTTGAGCTCTATAATGTTAATAACTCATCTCACCCTCCAAAGCAAAACGCATAACATGCCTCAACCTAATTCCACTAGAAAATCGATAGTAAAAGAAGGGTCTCCGCTCACGAAGAGGATCGCGTACTCTCTTCTGGAGGTGTCCACGATCTGGCAAGACGCGAGGGCAAAGGTGGAGGTCTTGCCCGTGCCGGATTGCGCCTGAGCGATCACGTCTCGGCCTCGGACAATGGGGACCACGGCTCGCTGTTGAATCGCCGAGGGCTTGTCGAACCCGTGGCCGTAGATCCCACGGAGGACATCGTCGCTCAGGCCCATGCTGTCGAAGCTCGACACGGCCTCCACGCCTGGCGCCGTCTCGAATGCCGCCGACGCCGCCGCCGCCGGGCGCGATCGGGTCGCCGGAACTGGCCTTGCCATCAAGGACGTCGCCATTACCGAATCCGAAGAGATGAGGAAAGGGCAAGAGAGCAATCTCGTCTCTCTCCCGAGTTGATAGTGAGCTCGAGAGAAGGAGCCGTGCGAACGCGCGTTATATATATACAGGGAAAATTTTCAAATAAGGACAAGGAGTGCCCTAATTTTTCAAATAAGGGTCTGAATGGACTTTATGTCAAATAAAATCTTGATGACTATCTCAATCTAAGGGCCTCAAGACCAAAATTCCAAATACTAGCTTAAAGTGTTTTTATTTTTCCAAATAAGAATTTGAAGTGAATGTTATCTCAAATGTGGACTAAGTGTGTTCATTTTCTCAAATAAGGGTTTAAAGTGATGATATTGGTATGCTTAAAGGGCATTTTCGTCCTTTATATTTTTCTTGTTTTCCTTCCTTTTTTTTTTCATTTTTCTCTTTTATTCGATAAAGAAAACAAATTAAAAAAGAAGAATAATTTTTAAAAAAGTAATAATTGACCCTAAAAAAAACACATAGAGAGGGTTGGTACATGTTGAAATGTCAAATAAAAATTGCATTTTGAACAAATAAAAGGAAAAAATGAAAGAAAATGAAATCCAAACTTAAAATCGGTGAGGATAATGATCAGATTGATAAATCAAAGGGAAAGTATAAAAAATTATACTCATCAAGTGAGCTGTTCGCAAAAATCAAAATAAACTTGGATGTGTTTCTGGTAACGTAAGTGAAAAGCCGAAATGTCAATTTGCGATGACAAATCAAGGTTGAAATTCTGTAATTCCCGCAATCAATGAAGCATAACTTTCTAAAGATCAATAGAGGTTTTCACTATCAAAGGGCTACAGTTCGTGAGAAATGGGGCGGATCCGAAAGCAAAAAAATTCGAGAGAAAATAGGTGTGAAAAAGGTCTTCGTTCATCTTGGGCAAAGAGAAAAGCATTTCCTCTTTTCCCTCTCTGACAAAAAAAGAAAAGTCAGCCAAAAGTTTGCAGAGAGGGAGCAGGAAGAGACGCCGAGAAAATATTGGGTGGGTTTAACCCAACACGTAGGCGGTGGGTTAAACCATTCAGCGATCGACGCGTGGCGCCACGTAGGCGAGGGCGTCAGGCGTTCAAAATTCGCACGGGCCGCGTGTGGGGCCCACCACTCTGACGCTCCCTGCTTTGCTCTCCTCTGCAACGCCTGAGCCCCCTGTCGAATCGTCCTCTCTCTCCTCTCCTCTCTCTCTCTCTCTCTCCCTACTCCGTTCCCGCCCGTTGCGGAGGAGAACAAAAGGTCGCACCTGGCTTCTCTTCCCCTCCTCTCGCTCTCTCTCTCCATTCTCGACTCCGACGCTCCTCAAGGCGGTTGCCTTGGATGCCGACGACGCCGCTCCGCCTCCGCCTCCGCCCCCGACTCCGACGCTCCTCAAGGCAGTTGCCTACGACACGACGACGCCGCCTCCGCCTCCGCCCCCGACGCCTCTCGCGACTCCGACGCCCCGACTCCGACACTCAAGGCGGTTGCCTCGAACGCCGACGACGCCGACGACGACGCCTCCGCCTCCGCCCCGCCCGCCCGACGCCGACGTCAACCCCGACGCCCTCCGCTTCCGCTTCGGCGAGGGACATCGATGACCTGCCGAAGAACACGGCCAACTATCCTGTCGGTCCTTTCGGCACGAAGGTTAGCCTCATAGAGTGGATTGCGAATCCGAGAGATCTGCATTTTATCTCTTCGACATGTATTCTTACCATGAGATGTGATAGTTTGTGTCTATAGACTGTTCGTTTACACTTGGAGTGCATTATTGGTCTCATGCTGCTTTTGATAGTTGTATTTTACTTATTATTTAATCATTGTTCGTTTGATGCGCTACAGTAATGTCTCAAGCGTTTGATGTTTATATATGGATCTTCGCTGATGAGTTCCTTTCCATTTTGTGAAGACGTTCAAGTCGAAGACTGCGGTTATAGGCACTTCTAAATATTTGAATGGGAGAGTTTTTTGGTTTTTCTGAGAATGTTAGATTAGTTAATCGCTATATGTTCAAATGATGCGGATGTTTTGTCTTTTCTGTTTCTGAACGAGCGCTTGCTGTGAACTCATGCTGTCACTTTGCATTCAATTTTGTCGATCTTGAAACAAAGTGATAAATACAATTGACTGTTGTTTTTCCCTATTTGGTAAGTGCTTATCACAAAATGAAATCATTGGCTCAACAGGACTAGTAAAGCTACATTGACCAATAATTTTGATCAGAACAGTATAGAATTTTTGGTCAATTATGCATTGTGAAACTGCGATTTGGGGCTTTACGTGCATTCTTATGATATTGGTCAGTAAACAGAAAATGCAACTCAGTGCTGGGAGTTTATAAAGTTGTAGAGGCATGTCGTTTGGTGGCTGATTGTTCATTTGCGAGTCCAAGTTTGACAACCAACGAAAGCTGTTTACCATTGATTATCGAGTTAAGGTAGGAGCCTGGATTTCTTGGAGAAAATGGTTGCTCAATTACTACAGACATCAGCATAAATCCTCGCTAATCATTTGCTCCATCATGCAAGAACGAGGACGAAGCAGCTGCAAAAGAAAAGGAGAGAGAATGCCACGATGAACACCGAGTAAAGTACTAACTTCTCAAGCAAAGAAAGAAGATGCTTCCTCTATGTTCTTCCCAAGGTTAGTCGTTCTTCACCCCCCCAAAAAAGGAAAATTAAAGATATAAATGCATGAAGTGTTTTATAAATATCAGCGGCTCTGTTTTAACTTCCCATCCCTTAGACCTGATAATAGAAAGTTACATATCTTTTTTCCGATTCTGGCGTCATCAGAATTTTCCTTGGGTCATTTCTGTATGTGGTAGAATATCGATTCTGTCTCGTGTACTTCTTTTCTTGCGGAGTTTCTGGTGTTTCATCCAAGGTTGGTTGGGTCTCCTAACTTCATCTGGATTCGTGCATGATATCGATCTCATTTAATATTTGCCTCGGAATCATGGGTTGACAATTTGACATGATGTTATCTTCTTCATTATGTTGTTGTTGTTGTTGTTTTCTCCAATCCTGATAAATGATCTGGCATAGCTGTAGATGATTCTTGTTTTTAGTATGGTCAGTTCGATCTGGGCAGTGACTTTCTGTTGATTCAGTTGCTATGGAAACTGAATGAATGGATTGCCCAGTTCTTCTATCCTTTTTCCCCGAGTGTTCGTTTCAAAATGAGGTCCCAAGATAATGGATAGATATATATATGCATATCATTATATTTGTGTTGGCCTGTATTAGGACATGAACATCCACAGTTCTATACAGCAAGAGTTTGATTTCTGCCTTGATTTCCCTGTTTAATTCAAAAATTTCTTCTCTACTTGGAAATTGCTGTGGCTCGAAGAATTGTCAGTAACAATCAACCTTTTGATCCCAAATCTCTCTTTACGCAGTTATGCATCATATCAGAGGCTGCAATATGCAATTGTATAATATCTGTCTCAAGTCATCTCTGTTCTTTTCTTATATTTCTGGGCCTTTTTTTTGGCATTTGTTGTCGATTCTAGCAAGTACTCTTTTTAAGTGCTGGATTTTAGGGGAGAGAAGAAAAATAACCGAATCATTGGCTGGAATGTGGTCATTTTGGCACATTGCAATATTTAAATTTGTTGTTGGGAAATGCATAATGTAATTGCCAAGCCTGCTGTTGAGTGATTCGACCCATGCAAGCATAACTGCTAATGGTGACATGATATTGTCAATGTGTTCTGTGACATGTCATATCAGATTCATATCCACTTTTTGATAGATTGTTGCCAATGGTGATAGGCATGATACAGATTGGAGTTCAATCCTTGATGTGAATAATCCTCCAACATGATGTCTTCTGTAAATCAATCCTGGCATTTTCATGGGTTCTTGTTTGGTTCCAGAAAAATTTTAGCAATAGTTTTGAGCAAAAGGAAACTGTGAGCTAGACGTTCTTTTGCCATGGTGCGAGAGTGGAATTGCATCTAACAATGATCATTGTCTTGATCCTTCCTAATCACAAGGGCACACCATATATCACAGCTTAACTGTTATCGCCCAACAGCTTGTATGCATTTCTAGGAATGGCTTTGTACATCATCAATCCATAAGCTTGATGGACTTCCGTTTTCTTGTTCTAGTTATGGGAACAACTTGCGTTTTGTGCCATAAAACTTCGACTCCCACTTTTTGCCACGAGCATCTGTTGTCTAGTTAAGGGTTAACACCCTGATGCCAATGTTATTAGAATCTCACTTTCTCTTATTTGACTTTCCATCGTGCTAGGAAAGTTGCAAATGTATAGGTTAATCTAGCCAGTTTGTTGGGAGAAACATGACCACTGGACTGACTCATAAAGTTCGGCTAGTCAAGTGTCCAAAATGTTGGCAGCTTCTTCCAGAGCCAGCGTATGTTTCTGTGTACCAATGTGGTGGATGCAGCGCTGTCCTTCGAGGAAAAAGTGTCAACTTAGTGTATGAATTATTGGGTTTACAAATTGATGCGTGCCCTTGCTAATTTTATTATGTGGTCACTTATTTCAAGCATCATCTTCACCCTTTAAATAATTAGGTATTCTGATTTGTATTCTTCATCGTGGATGCTTTTAGATGGTGTCTTTCTCAGCAATTGTAGAGCATCTCTTCCATCGGATTGATTCTTAAGCTGAAAGGATTTGAAATACATTAACTGCAAATCTCTGGATTCTGTTTCTGATGCCAGCTGTAACTTTGTAGGGAGCTCGCGCATGGATGCTTTTGGTGGAAAAGCTACTTCGTTTATCTAATCATTGTTCGTTGAGACTAATCTGCTTGAGCATAATTGCAAGGAATATTGGTACCTTCATCCTCTCTGAGTTATAGTCCACAATGAGTTGAGCAAAATGCTGTGTGCTTACCAAAATAATATCTGAACTAGTGACCTCAAAGGAGTATTTTACTATAAAGTAAATGCAGGTCCATCATGCTATCTAGTTAATTCCTCCCTTCTTTTCTCCCTGAATAATGCAAGACACTGGGTGAGCTTTGCATTTTGCATGTGATGCTGATCTCTAGTCTGATTGCTGCTTAAACAGGCCCGGGTATCTGGGTTTGGAGGATGGTTCCTTTTGAGGCTCTTGCTTTATGATCCTGTTCTTCCTCTTAACATTGAGGTAGAGGAATCTCTTACACAAGCTACCATAAAAATGATTTTATTGGATTAAGAATTCAAATCAAAATTTACCTGCTGTAGGCACCAACTCACGATGACGCTGTAAAACTTGGACTTGCCGTGCTTGGGGCTATTAAGGAGTTTGCAGCTTTGGATACATCCGCTTTAGACAAGTTTGTTCAAGTATCATGAGCCGATGATGCAGAGCGCTTTGGTACAAGTATCTTTCGGCACATTATACTGGCAGTTAAAGTCGGCTTTTGCGTCTACCTCTGTACAGTACGTATAATCAGTGCGTCAATCTCTGATTCTGAGGAGGTTCATTTTCCAGATGGTTTTCGTCACAGGCACTCAAAATACTACTTGATGGCTATGTTTACTTTAGTTTTTACTTATGTTCCATGTATGCAACAGAGATGTTCTGATAAATAAGAAACGTTCTTCGACTACAGAATTTTTCGGAGGGATGTTTGAAGTTGTGATGCAACTAGTTTTTCTCGTTTTTATAATGTTCGATTAATTTTGATTGCGCGTATCTCCTGATCATTGTTCTTTACATGGAATGTGCATTTTCTGTGCTTAAATGTTGTGATGTTTCCCAAAGACATCCCACGCGTCTAATGTTTGTAATGATGAAGACTCATATTGATGTCTTGATGAACTGACCTAAATCTCTTGCGTCCAACAACTTTGGCTCACGTCCGTTTCTTTCTGGTTCATGAAACTATTTTCTGAGCGTGAACTTAGTATTTGGGAGGTGGAACAGAGGCTGTCTCTTCCAAGATACTGATTACTTGCCCCGCGGTTGATCTAATATTGAGGTCAAGCACCATGTACCGCGCCAAATGGGGATCACATCCTCTGAGATTGTAGGCTATGTCAGAAAGAGTTGAGAGTTTATCGCGGTTCACAGTGCAAAGGTTTTTTTAGTTTCGTCTCTCTTTTACTTTGTAGTGATGGCCGATGATAGCAATGAGGTTCCGCATGATGAAAGCCACCGCATGAACAAGACTATTATTGTACTTCAGCAAAACATACCGAAGCAGAAATTCCAGGAGTTGTCATGTGTGGAATCTCTGCTACTACACATGACAGTCTTCCTACCCATTGTTTACTGTTCTTGACATTAGACAATGCCGCCTTATTGCATACTCCAGGGATTCTTTGGATGTTAATGTTCATTCAATGGATTGGGTCTATAAATGATTACCTTATTGTATTCTGAAAAATCAAAATGAGGAGAAACATGAAAATCATGAGAGCCACTATAAGGACTTAATGGGAAAAATAACTATGGGGGGAGAGGGAGGAGAAACATGAATCCTGGATCGAGGCAAAGTATTCACCTTCTTAACTTGTATGAATTTATTGGAAAAGAGCATTTGATTCAGGCAAAAAGCAACATAATAAAGTATAGAACCTCCTCTCAGCACCACTTGATTATCGTTCCGCTCTAGCTCAATACTACTACAAAACACGAACGTCACAGCCAAAATCGCAGAGCAAGACTTGCAAATCATGCTCAGCGGCTATGAATGATGAAAGACATACATATGTAGTACCATAACTCACACCCACATTACAACTTGAGGAAAACGAACTCCTCAATTGCAGAGATGTCCCCGATCCTCTTCAGAGTCTCCTTGCTGGGCTGGTCATCAACTCCAATTGCCATCATGGCTTGCTTTCGCGGTGCAATCCTACCAATGCTCATGAAACTGACATTGACATTCTCTTCTCCCAAAATGCTTCCTACTGTGCCAATCATACCTGGCTGATCAACTTGCCTGCACAATATGATGCTTCCCTCCAAGCTCACATCCACTTCGAAAGATCCCACCTTTGTGAGATGTGGGATCCCATCCTTCACCCGCCCTCAACCGTGATCTCCCCAGAATCTGAAATGGCGCTGGCAAATCTTGATTCCACATTTGCAATCTGAACCTGGACATACTCAAGAGGACTCTCTGGTGAACCATCTAAGATGACCCGCTCCTCTGTTATTCTCAGTCCTCTCTGCTTAGCAGTAAAATCTGCATTGACCAAGTTCACAAAGACATCGGATATGGGTTCAATTATACCCTTAGTAATCATAGCACGGAGTAGTCTAGTGTCGAGATCATCAGGTGCTCTTGCAGAAGCATATGTCACTTTTATGGTTTTTACACCACTCCCACCCACAACTAATTGAACGGCCAGTCTCCCAAGCTTCTCAGCAAGTACAACAAATGGTTTCAGCTCTGTAAGAACCTGCAGCTAAAAAGGAAATGTATAAAGAACTCAAGATTTATGTTACTCAAGCATATCTTGAGCCAAGTTCTGCCTTCTGGATCTTAAACAAAGCACCTCAGGCATCAAAATCGTCATTACAGTCATTCAGAGTTACTTGTCTATCACACCACATTATTGACCCACTTCCTAAAGGAATCGACCAAGGGAAGCATCTCTTACAGTCTTCAAAAGCTCACTTCCTCTGCTCATCTTGTACTGAGAGGAAGCTGGATTTGGGCCAAAGCCAAACATCAATGAAATTAAACAATTGTATACATATCGGATGATTCCAATCAACCACCTCAGTAAAAAATGTTTGCCAGAAAAGATCAAACTTCTACTGAGCACTGACAATCATTCTCCTCCACGGTACATATCAAACAATTGGACCAACATATTTTACGGTCCTCAAAATCTCACTTCCTCTATTCATCTTATACAAAGAGGAAGCTGGATTTGGGCCAAAGCCAAACATCAATGAAATTAAACAATTGTACACATATCAGAAATTTGCAATTGATCGCCTCAGAACAAATCTTTGCCAAAAAAAGATCAAACTTCTAGAGAGCACCCATAGTCATTCTCCTCCAAATCACACATCAAGCAAGTTCCATCACAACAATTATGCATCAGAGCCCAAGCCATGATAAGATATGTCAAATACTGAGAGCACATATATTGAAGATTGAGAGGAAACAGATTGGAGGATAAAAAGTTAGAAGTAGACCAAGAGATGCCAAACAGCCTTCTCCAGTAGAAAAAGTTCTTGATACCTCAGCAGGAACCATCGGCGCATTGACAGCAGTAGCAGCCAACTCTCCTTTTAGAGCTCCAATGATAGCTTCAGCAATTTCAATAGCCACTCCTTCCTGGCATGTCAAGTGACCGTTTTATATGCTTTCTAATAATATAGAGAAAGTTAAAGTTGGGTAAATTGTAACTGTTCACAAACCTGTGCTTCTGTGGTACTGGCTCCAAGGTGTGGGGTCACCATGACTCTCTCGTGTTGTACCAACTCACTGTCCTTCGCTGGTGGTTCCTCTGTGAAGACATCAAGTGCCGCCTGCAACAAGGCTACTATGTGCTTCACCTCCCAAGGCAACAAGAAGGAAACTCAACATTTCAGATATCAGATAGCAATACCTGAGCAACAATTCCAGCATCCAATGCCCTCACAAGAGCTTCTTCATCAATCACTCCTCCACAAGCAACATTGACAATTCGAACTCCTTTCTTCATCTTTGCAAAAGTCTCATCATTGAGAACCTTTGATGTAGCAGGTGTCAGGGGCATGTGTAATGAAATGAAATCTGCAGTTGCTATGGCTTCATCAAAGCCCACAAGTTCCACCCCCACCGCGCGTGCTTGATCTGCGGGGCATAAGGGTCATGTGCAATCACATGCATACCAAGACCTTTGGCACGACGTGCGACTTCTGATCCAACCTTTCCAAAACCCATAATGGCAAGCGTTTTCCCAACAAGGGACACACCCACATATTTGTTTCTTTGCCACTTTCCTGCATCAAGCAAAACAACCATATGTCAAAGACCAACATTGGTATAGCCTTAAGAAAATGTTGGCAACTCACTTTGTCCCCTATAAAACTTAAGCATTGACATAACTAAGGAGGCAAAATCCAAAAAACCCGTGCACCTCCTATCAATAGTAGCATGACAAGCTGCTTTAGCTCTTGTTTACTGATTGCACAACTCAATTATTCTTCTAGTTTTGCTTTATGGTATGATGTTGAGCAAACATGCATAGTGGTTGAAATTGCTATTCATATTGATTGTGCAGTGCCAAAGGTCAATTCCTTATCTCTAAAGACTTGAAGGCAACCCCTTGCTTGCAGCGGCCAATTCCAAATCTCTCCAGCTGTTCGTCCTCCATAAGCTCCATGGATTCCTTGGCAACTCTGCGAGCAGTGGCCTTCTCCACTGCAGCTTTTCGTCTCTCTTCTTCTTTTTCTCGACGAAGCTCTTCTTTTTGTCTCTTTTTCTCCGCCTTCCAAACAAAAAAACCAGAGAAGTTGGTAAAGAAAAGAGAAAAGAAGAGATGCTACTTAACCAATCAAATAAAGCAAAAGAAACTAACTAGTGAAAATGCAATATCAAGCTCAAATACTTACCTTAGATTCTTTCTGCAAATACTACTCCTGTCGCTCTGATTCTCGCCTTTGCTCACGTAGCAATCTCTCCTCTCTCTCTGCTGTTCACGCATCAACCTTTCTTCTTCCTTCCTTCTTTCATGATCAAATCTTTCCATCTCTTTCCTCATTCGTTCCTCAGACTGCAATAGAAAAATACAGGATATCAGTACATGCCAAAGTTTTATCCACAAAGCTCACATATCCTTAACACTCAGCACAACTCTTCAAAAAGGAAAAGGAGGAAAAGTGAGGGACAGGGAAAGAAAATCAGTCAATGTCCAAAGTTTTCTCTCGATCTTCTTCGCATTAACAGGTTTCAGTATCCTCTGTTTTCCGCATCCACTCTCATTCCATCCACTTTCCTTCATTTCGCAAACAAAGACTAAAGAGAGAATCGAACCAAAAGGAAACTCCTTTTGTCCCTTGTCACACTTTCATTGAGAACTCATGACGATCGCGACCCAATGTGAAGGAAGATGGAAAGTATGATGACAAAACAATGCCGAATACCTCCGATAAAACTCCAACATTCATGCAGAGAATATCCACTTAGGTTTAGTGCGATGGTTAATCTTTCTTTGTTTAATATCAGTTCTAAATGTGACCTTGTAAGCAAAGAAGGTTGTTATATTTAAACGAAATCAATGTTGTGAGTTCCCACCCATTGTAAAACAAGGAAGTAGGTACATCGACTGAGCTCTAGTCAGTATGACCGTTGTCCTCCACGAATCAATCGAACAAGAATGCACACTAAACCACAGCGCCAATGAATCGTCAAGTCACACAGATTTGATAATGCAGGCTACCTTTCCTAATACATAACATGAGGAGGCAATTATATTGTTGATGCAGGGAATGACCTCTTAGTAAGACCAAGAAAAGGCTGCAGTGAATGAACGATAGAAAATGCTGGATCAGCGGAGATTGACTAATCAATGTGTGATATTCACTAATCGACCATATATAATAGAAAACTTCCCAGGGCAAAACTCTGTCAACATCCACGGCCATGTACCGTTCCAAGTGATTCACAGAACACACACCTCTCTCATTCTTCCTTCTTATAGCCAGCACGGAAGTAGACTCCATGCTATTTATTTGATACATGTACAAGCACGAATGTCGGCTAAAAGGTTACCTTTATACCCAGTAGTGCCATTAACTGAAAAATGAACTCTGGGTGACCAGGCCAAGCCGCTCCTGTGACCAAGTTTCCATCGGTGAAGCAGCGATCGATTGGATCAGGTTCTAACCATGTGGCGCTGGCTAGTACCACGTCGAGCTTCGCAGCAGGATATGCTGTACATTTCTTCCCCTGCAACAAATCACGATGAATACACCGGTTATACCCTGATGATCTCAAGATACAATAACACAGAATGCCATTCAACTTCAGAAAATTTTCATGTCAAATGCTAAAACTCAACAGGGCCTCATATTCCACTGGCTCTAATTTCATTTCATCACACTTTAATACCACACCAATCTGTTGAAAAGCCTTATACATTTAAACTTGAATAGCAGATAAGGGACATGTGCCTATATCCGTGACTTTTTCTGATACATTCTACCTTAGTGTTCGATTGAAATATGGAGAAGTTCACAATCACAGACACCAAGAGTCGCAGTTAAAGTAGTCGCCACCACAAGAAGTTCCTCAAGATCATTATGAGCATTCTCAAAAGACCGATGAATTTATACAGAAACTCCTACAACTGCTACCAGATAACATGCTAATCAACAGTTTTGTCCCATTATTAATATCCATTATCCAGAAACAACCTTGAGAACACCAGCAGCAGCCAGAATCTGCTGCCCATGGCAAATGGAGGCAACTGGCTTCTTGGCCTCCATGAAATCCTTAACTAGAGCAATCACTTTCCCATCCAAGGCCAAATATTCTGGGGCACGACCTCCAGGGATGACAAGGGCATCATAACTTGAGGCATCCAAACCTCAAAGTCAGCTGTAAGAGTAAAATCATGGCCAGGTTTCTCGTTGTAAGTCTGGTCACCTTCAAAATCATGAATTGCAGTTGGGCAAGTGTCACCACTCTTCTTCTTGGGGCAGACTGCATCAACATGGCACCCTAGAGCTTGAAGAGACTGAAAAGGTACGTATACCTCATAATCTTCCATGTAGTCCTATAATAGCAAGCCATGGGCAAAAGGTTTTATCAAACTCCGATTAAACTGTATGGCCTCGTGACATGTTAAGTAGAAGCGAGCTCGTGACAAACCGCCCAAATTCATGCACAAGCGCAACTACTCATAATGTCTTTTGCTCCCTTTCAGATAAAGTATAAATTCAACAATATGAGCAATGTAACTCGTTTTTCCTATTTAGTCATTCTTTGATTGAAAAGTGAATTTGATTAGTTGAATACCAGAAAATAAAATAAGTTAAATGAACCATCCATCAAGGATAAGGATAAGTATTGGGTCCATGACAATCTTCACCTGGAATTGCTTAAGAGTAACCAGCCACTTGGAAGGACTACTCCTCCTGTGACAACTAACCCTGACAATCATAGACTCACCTAGAACAGAGATCTGTAATGTTGTTTAAAACAGAATGGCGGTAATTGACCCATGAATTAGATGGAACCAAATGCGGATTTAACTGAGTGGCTCAACTGCTATTTTAATATAAAGAGCTAATCCAATGCAAGCTAGCACCAATTCTTTTCAGGAAATATTTCTCTTGAATAATATTTTCACATATCATAATTACCATACTTCACTTCCATAACTCAAATACCGCTGACTCATCTGTACCACCAGTTCAGACAAGGACACAAGTAAATTCAACTAATCATCCCAATTATGTAATTAACCTTTATAAGCTCAATAAAATGTGTTACAATCCAAAACGACATCACTCTGCACTTTTGCCGTCCATAACTCACTCTCTTGAGAAACTAGAAGCTTTAATTGACAGCCAAACAAAATGCACCGGAAAATGAAAAAAAAAATTGAGTAATTTATTTGAAAACATTTTCAGACAATACTCTTGGAGCACATTCCAATACCGATATAGAGAGGTTTGGAAGTATCCAGCGATCCATAGCAGAGAACCAGCTCCAAAAAGCTCAAGTAAATAGAAAAAGATGGATTACTAGTCAGTTGAAAAGAAATAGAAGCAGGAACACAAGTCATATACGCCATTACTGCCCAAATGTTCAGTAAATTCTCAACACATACCCCACATAAAAATAAGATCCGTTTTTCCGACCCAGTAATGCTGCTGCCCAAAGCCTTCGCAAAAGACTGGATGAACTCAGGATGTCCAGGGTATGCAACCCCAGTCACAAGATTGCCATCAGTAATACAGTGTGACAGGCTCTCAGGCTCAACCCAGTGAGCACCTGCAGCAATCAGTACAGGTCCCACAGTAGGATATGCTGTGCACTTGCGACCTTTAACAATATTTGCAGCAGCCAAAATCAATTGGCTATGACAAATAGTGGTAATCGGCTTTCCAGCATGAGAAAATTTGCTGACGAAGTCTACAACAGATTGATCCATCGCAAGATACTCCGGAGCTCGTCCTCCTGGCATGACTAGGCCATCATAGTCACTGAATTTGATTTCAGCGAATGTGGCATTTAATGTAAAATTGTGCCCCCGAGACTCGGAACAAATCTGCACAGCGTAGAAGGTAAAGCTCAAAAAGGAGTAATTAACGCCTACAGATTGAGAAAAGACAAACCAATGTCCCAGCTCTTTAAGAGCTCAATGGAGATTAAAGATGATATATGTAAGCAATAAAAGAAATCTATGAGGCTGAAAGTCTGATATGTAAATTATCAAATGTTGTAGTATGGTTTCTTCTATATACACATGAGAAAAGAATTACATGAGTATTTTGATATTGTTAGTATAGATAGATGTTGAAATTATTAAGAAGTTCTCAGTAAACTGAGAAGATATTTTAAATACATCATTGATTTTTTCTTGCGTGTAAGAAAAATAAAAATGTCCATAATCTCCTTGCAATCCACATTACTTCCAAAACAAGCGCCGCATCTTTTGTAACAATGATATGTCCCCATACTGAATGCGTTTGTGAAAATAGACAATCATACAACATCCCTTTGAATTCCTAGGCTACCACACAGAAATAGATACATTACAGGTTCTCACAGCAATTGGACAGTAGATTATTCCACGGATAACAGAAGTCCAAGGACTTGGATTGCTGAAACTAAAATACAGGTAATGACTTAACAAAATGCTTGAAGCAGAACGGGTATCTAGACGATTTTCCTAGTCAATGAGAGTTAGTTATGGACACTGAGATGTATAAGGCCAATGATAAGTAGACAAGTATGACTGTGAGATGTTGACATATGCTGTAAGGGCAAAGAGTGTTCTCTTTTTTCTTTTTTAACCCAAAAATATGAAGAGGACACTTTTTGAATGCTTTGAATTTCATGTGAGAACATGAAGAGACTTGTTCTAAATCATGCTATTGACAGGACTGTCTTCTAGTTCAGTTAGGTCTTTCTATTTTCTTTTGTACTTCATCTAATTTTAATATTTAATGTGAACTTAATGAGTAGCTTGAAATATTTTTCTATTTATACCAGTGCTTACTTATCACGTACTCTTTTTGGACATTAGTTTAATGACTATGATACAATGACATACATGCTCTTCAAGTAATAGCCTTTTTCAACTCGATGTAGATCATGCTCAGCATTTCTAATTTAATTCATCCGCCTCTGCAATATTCACATTGATGTAGAACAATCATAAATGCTTTATGAATTTCCTTTCTTTCTCAAGAACTTGAGATGAGATCACATGTAGATGCTCAAACAGCAGATTCTCATTGTCACCTAGTGTACCTGGGACTCATCTAGCACATTCAATATGATGTAGTTGACAATAACTACCAAGGAGAGAGAAGCGAAGTTTGACAGGGCACATGAATTCAATCAATCATTCAACAATAACAGGTCTCATTAAAGTCTGCTAATATCAAGCGGAAAATCAACAAAACTAGGAGTAAGGTTTTATTCCCATCGGGGTTGGCAGTCATGTCATGTAACGCAGGCATCGCTAAGAAAGTGAAATTTCAAAACGCCCATTGTACTTTGGACCATTTAGAAAATGATCAGAGTATGTATATTTTTTCAACTCAATCAGAGGCCATGTACTTCTCAAATAGGCGAAATAGCACTTCTGCAGGTCTTCTGCAAAGAGTCAACATCACTCATGATTGTTTCATCCCTTCCAGCACTATCTTCTTCATCATCATAACATATATCCTGGTCCTTTTCTTCTTCGACGAACTATATCAAAGGAATCCAATAGAGAAGGTTAATATCGCATCATGGACAATGCACACTTACAATACTCAATCAATGACACGCTAGGGATGAACTTTCGATTAATGTGTCAACTAGTTGCACAAAATTCTCCAGGGCAACATGTAATTGGTTCCAGAAAATTTGTATATGCTGTTTTCATTTACATTTCAGAATGCGGCAGCTTCAAAAACACGTTTGGAAAGACACTGGAAATTATTTTACAACTTCGACAATGGAAAGCATGTTATGAATGAAAAAGAGTTCAAAGCTGAAAATGACATTTTGGTGTATCCAGTATTTATTCATTCTAACAAAAGCACAGATCTTTGGAAGGAAAAAGAAAAATTCTATTTTACAGCTTTGATGGAATACAAGCATATACTCCCATTTTTCATCCCGTTAGAGAATTTTCATTTTCATTCACACGTTTCCAAGAAAACAGAAAACAAAAATTAAAATACTACCAAAGTACTTCCACTTCCACTTCCAATCAAGGACCAAACATGCAAAGCCAGGAACCACAATGCAGGCAATTGGCCAGATATTATTTTGGCTTTCAGATGCAAGAGAATGAAGATGATCGTGAGGAAAGGAGCTGACAGAAGCCAAGAATGACAAAGAGTAAAATCCATGGAAGGAATAAGACTAAATAGGCACACTCCTAAGTGGTCCAAGCATGGACCAGAATAATCAATTATGGTCAGCCACTAGGTCTAACACCAAATTAAGCAGTTGGACAACACAATGTTAACAATTTGCAAATCATCGTGAATCACTATACCTTGTCCATATCATCTTGCTCTTTTATAGTAAACCCACTAGCAGCAAGTTCTTTGTCCAAAAAACCAACAGATTTGCTTATTGAATAAAAACAAGGTCTCTTGCTTCCTTCCGAATCTTCCTCGAATTCTACCGAGTGGAATCCTAATGCAAATGTGCTCCATCCTTATCCGACTATAAACCTTAACATGAATTCTACTGAGTGGAATCCAAAAGAAAAAGAAAAAACGAACCTCCGGACGTACAGGAGTCGCCAATGGGGTGCCTACGGTGGGGCTTGAGAAGGCGACGGCGGGAGGCGATGGCGTCGGCATCGACGGCGTCCGCGTTCGGGAGCAGGGGCGATTCGCGGAGGAAAGAGAGAGAGCGACCTTCGTTCGCGGAGAGGGAGGCCAAAACGCGATCGGGGTTTGTCGGCGTCGGGTTAGCCAGCAAGGGCGCTCCGCGGAGAGGAAAGAGGGAGAGAGCGGAGCGAGGTCGCGAGAGGGAGGCGAAAGGGGCGTCGGCGCGGCGTCGGGGAAAAGGCGGAGGCGGAGGGGCGGAGGCGTCGGCGTCCGCGTCCGCCCGGAGTTGGGGGCGACGGAGGCAACCAGCGGAGGGGCGTCGGCGTCGTGGGCAACCAGCGGAGGAGAGCAGACGCGTCAGTGGAGGTGGAAAGGGCGTCGGCCTCGGCGTCGCAGGCAACCAGCGGAGGAGAGAGAGCAGAGGCGTCGGCGTCGCGGGCAGCCAGCGGAGGAGAGAGAGCAGAGGCGTCGGCGGAGGTGGAAAGGGCGTCGGCGTCGCGGGCAACCAGCGGAGGAGAGAAGAGGCGTACGTGTCGGGCGGAGGTGGAAGGGCGTCGACGTCGCAGCAACCGGCGGAGGAGAGAGAGCGAGAGGAGGGGAAGAGCATTCGGAGAGAAGCCTGCGATTTTGTTCTCTCGCAAACGGAACGGAGAACGGGGAGAACGGGGAAAGAGAGAAAGAGAGAAGAGAGAGAGGACGAGTGGACATGTCGCAGAGGAGAGCAGAGGAGAGAGAGCGTCGAGTGGTGGGCCCACGAGCGGCGCGCGCAAATTTTAAACGCCCGACATCCTCGCCACGTGGAGCCACGCGTCGATCGCGAATGGTTTAACCCACCGCCTACGTGTTGGGTTAAACCCACCCAATATTTTCTCGGAAGAGAAGACTGCGAGGAAGGTGAGAGTAAATAGAAGAGAGAAAAAAAGTACAAAAAGAGAAAAGAAGAAAGTTCTTCTTCTTCCTCGCAAGGCTTCGCCGCCGAATCCGCCCGGCTGCTGTGCAGCACCGCCACTCTTTGCTCCGCCAGCCACCGTCGCACCCGCGACGCCGGCGTGGGCCCGAGTCCTCCACAATGCCCCCGCAGCACTCGAGCCCGCGCCGGTCATCACCTCCGCGAGCTCGTACCGCCGGTCTCCGAGTAGCACCGCCGTTCCGTCAGCCCATTTTGCACCGTCCTCCTTCCAGCGACCCGGTGCACGACGCTCTACAACACCACCAGACGCCCGACTCCTCCGTTTGCCTTTTCGTCCTCTGTTCCTTTTGCGGGTTCTTGTGCTGCCCTCCGACGCCTAACAACCCTCCGGTTGCGCTGCTCTCCGCCTGAGTGCCGCCTAGCCAACGTTTGCAGCAACCGCGCCTCGGCTGCGCCACCTCTCTTTGCTCTCCTTGCTTCGATTGTCGCTGTGTCCGCATCATTTCCTTTCGGTGAACCCACAGCAGCCACCTCCGCTCCGTTCGAACGCCACGCCTGCGACAACCAGCGCCCGACACCCACGGCAGCCCACCGTCCCGCAAATCGAGGCCACAAGCGACACCCGCGACATCGTTGCGGCGCCACCCCCCACTGCCGTTTGTCGATCAACCCCGCGCCACCCTCCGCCGGCGCCGACCAACCTCTGCTCGAATCCTACGCCCGGCTCTATTGGTTGTCCTGCGCATTGTCATTTATTTATTCATTTTAATTTTTTTTATTATTGTTTAAGTTAGAATATGGTTTGTCAATGTTGATATTCGTGCATTTTGTAGGCATTATCCGCTAGAATTTTGCTTGGAATTAATATAATTATTAATTTAATCCGAGAGATATTGGATTATTTTTTTAATTATATTAATTTTTGGGCTTTTTGGTAGAATTTTAATTGTTAAATCATTATAATTATTAATTTGATCCGTAAGACTTGGATGAAATTTTTAATTATTTTGATCTCTTTATCGTGATAATTAGAGTTAGGATAATCGTTAATTTGACTGTGAGACAACAAGTTATTTTTCAATTATTTTAATCCTTTATTTTGTTGATAGCTTAGATTTAATATTTATTCAATAATTACTTATCTTTTTTAAAAAACTAAAAAATCAGAAAATCAAAATCAAAATCAAAATTCTACATAAGCATATAGATTTAGTAAATCAGACATGTAAGTTTAGTAAATTAGAATTCTTTTTCTAGGATTATATTTTTAGGATTGCATTTTTAGAAATAAGTTAGAGTCGAACCTAAATTTTTTAGGGTTTTAGATAGTGTTCGCACATTTTAATTATCTCTTTTTCCAAAAAAATAGTTTTCTAAGAAAGGATAGGGTTTAAGTCAAATCAATCCCTAGAATAAATTAGAAAATTATCCCTTTTAGATAGATTAATTAGGGTTTTCATAAATTCCGAATTTCAATAATAAAAAATGCAAAAATACTAGGTGCATGTTAACTAGTTTGCATAATAGAATCATTTAATTAGAATTTGTTCATTAGTGAAATTAGGTCATGAGGTGCATGTTAATTAGTTTGCATAATAGGCCCATTTAATTAGACTTTGCATATTAATAAGATTAAGTCATTATGTTAAAAAATGCATTTTCATAAAAGAATTCTGATTTAAAAAAAAAAAACCCAAAAATTTGCTTTGTGTGATGCAATTTATTTATTGAATGTTTGAGGATCCATGTGGTCACTTTTTGCATGATAGTAATTTAGGTTAAAATAAATCAACTACCTGCAATAAACATTTTTGAAAATTAAAAAGAAATAGTACCGAAAGGGCATTAGAGAGATCTAGTGTAACCAAGTCCCCATACCCTTAGTCTCTGGTTCGTAGGAGTAAATCTCACATTATTTTACTTAGGTGTCTAATTGACCTACTATAAACCGATTAGTGGTAACTCCTAGTTATTAATCATTTGCATGTTAGATAATTGAACCTTAAGTTGCGATTTGGTATGGGCTTGGGAGAGTCTCGAGCTAAATTTAAAAAAGTTAGTAGTCCATTAACCTAGTTTTAGGTGGTGCACCCGAAAATTAGGTCGTAACAGTTTGGCAACTCCATCGGGAACTTGTGTTAAAACACTTAGTGGACTTAGGCCAATTTTCTTTTTCTTTTAAAATGTTTTTGTTTGGCAGCGAGGATTCCAAATACATCCCTACCTAAGATTTCTAAGGTGTTAAATGTTCTTGTAGATGGGAGGTATAAGGGGAGAAGTCTATGCTAACATTTGTCTTGCAGGTTGGAGTGTGGGGTTAATGATTTATTTTTCCATGATTAGAAGTGTTGTTTGCATTTAAACCGTTGTGCATGTTTTATTGTTTTTAGCATTACACTATTTCACACACAACCTGTGGCCGAACCTGGGCTACGATAGGATTTCTAGGATGGTGTTGAGAAGGATACTTCCTCCAAAGCGAGACTGATATGTAGAGATTGACCTTCTTTTCCCCGAAAGTCTTTTCATGGTGTCAAATGTGTTTGTCCATATCTGCGAGACTGCGTGATTATTGGGTATTCCATTCGACTGAGCCGGGGCTAGAAGGACCTGGCACATTAATGCGAAACTGCAACGGTCGAATCATCCTCTTAACTCCACTTTATTAAGCCATCAAGATAGAAATCAAGCCTTACATTTTATACGTGTGTCTATGTGATTGGCATCCCTTTTCGGTGAAAGTAAATTGAATAAATTCTTCACAATTTATTTATTTTCTTGCAATTTTGTCGGTCTATGACAATAGGTTTCGTCATCAGTCTTGTTTTATATGTTATGGGGAAAACCAACATACAATTCATTTCCACTCCCAAAAAGGAGCTCAAGAGGTGGTTAGACCGGTTAGATCAAGATGGCCAAAGATATGTGAAAGCCAGGATCGCCCAACTTCTCCTCTATTAGAGATCAACATTCACTCTGGTGTGATACAGGCATTCCCTCACTTTTGGTGTCCATAAACTTTCACCTTCATATTTGGTGAGTGCGAATTGACTCCAACACTTGAAGAATATAGTGTTGCCATTGGAATGCCCCTGGAAAATGAACTTGTTAGACCGCCTATCGGTATAGATTCTATTTCTGAATTATCACAATTTTTAGAAATCGAAACCGAAAGAGTAAGAAAAATTGTCAAAGCTAATTGTTTTGCATGCCCATTTTTGTTTTTGGAAAGATTGTTTTGCAAATTAATGATTTCAAAAGCTTGGATTTTCATGTTAGCATTTTTCGGGCTAAGTGTTTTTCCTTATTGGAGAAATGCCATTAATCCTTCACTTTCATGGGTGGTCAATCGTGTTTGTGACGGCTTAAATTATGTTAATATGGTTTTAGCTGAAACATTTTTGTCATTAAACCGTTTCAAACAAAATGAAAAAAGATCATGCGTGCCCTCCCTGAACTTTTACAAATATGATTTTTCTCACACATAAGGGTTTTGGGCACCTCATGAAACAATTTAAGATTGACGATTTTAGGCACCCCATACAAAAATTTGCGGTCTTAAAACGTTTTCTCTGAATAAACAGTACGTCCGTTGGATTAATTTTTTGAAAGATCCTAATCCTAAGGCATTCCTATGGTATACTAAATGGTTCCAAGTTGAGGAGGCTCGTTTCTCACACAAGCATGATGAGCCAATCTCATTGTTGGGCCTTTCTGGCGTGACTTCTTATTACTCATATAGGGTGGCCCGTCAGTACAAAACTCTTCAGGAAGTTCCTCCACCACTCAAGATAGAGTTGTTCCAAGTTCGTTTTATTTGAACAAACTATAACTACTTCAACGAGATCCAGATGATCATTGTCTCATGGAATGAATGCCACCCAGAGAAAATTTTGGTGCCCAAGAGACTGAAAGGCGAAGAAGGAGTCCACCATGCGTCGGCATTCTACGTTCCACAACACCGGATTCCTACGGCCTTACACCTAATGGTCCCTGATGTGACTAAAAAGCCAACTCAAAGAGCACAAATTGAGCATCTTAAACGGAAAGTGGAAATGATTGAAGCTGAAAATAAGAAGCTTCGTAAAGCGTTGGAATCCCGAAAACATATAAAATGAGATGTTTTCAATGTTTTTAATTTTTAGTTCAATGTTTAGGGACTTGAATTTCAATTCTTAGTTCATTGTTTGCTCTAATGTTTGTAGTGAATTTTGAATAAAATCAGGCGATTAGACCATTGTCATGGGCCATTTTTTATCTTGTCATTGGTTCTTACATTACCTTTTTTTTTCATTAGGTGACAAGGGATCCGCCACACTCTCCCATTATTACGCGATCAAGGGCTAAAATGGCCGACCAAAGCGAGATGCGCGATCGCATGTCCTCCAAGGAAAATCAACTCCAATAGCTAGCTGACTCTATGCAGCTTATAACAACTCAACTTCAATCCCTTTAGGTGAATCCGAATCCTGCACATGCTCTCCTCGAAATGGTAGCCCCAAGGCCGGCAAAGAGGGCCCAAATGAGTGATGACGAAATGCCTGAGTTGGAAGATGACATGGTCCTTGTTGGAAAGGCCAAGCTTGACAGTGTTCCCAAGACAGATCAGGATGAGTGCGTTGCAAAGCTAGAAGAGAAAGTAAGACAGCTACAGGAGTCTCAAAGCTCACTTCTGTTCGACCTCTCGGTCTATGAGAAGGTCAAAATGCCGAGCAAGTTCAAAATGCCCGAATTCGAGAAGTATGACGGGACATCTTGTCCGAAATCTCATTTGCAAATGTACCACGTGCGCATGGCCCAACCGTAAAAAATGAGCCCCTCATGATCCAATCGTTTCATGCAAGTTTAACCGGGCCTGCACTAAACTGGTACGTTATGAAAAATGTAAACCTCCTCCAAACCTGGAATGAAGTGGCAGACGCATTTCTCAAACAATACAAGTTCAACATGGACATCGCGCCTTCCCAAGAAGACCTAGAGCGGATGGAAAAGAAAAGGAGTGAGTCATTTAAAATGTATGCTATGAGATGGAGAAATTGATGAAATTGTTTGTGAAGACCCTTCCATTCGAGTTCCGTAACTAAATGGTCAATACGTATGTCGAGAGCTTCAATCAGCTTATTCTTGTAGGAGAACAGATTGAGATGGGGATAAGGGAATGATGATTTTCTGAACCATCTACTAAAAGATTCTCTACCAAGAAAGAGAAGGAAGTTGTTGAGGATGTGAATGTGACCTATAGCCCGGAAAGGTACTAATCGCACCCGGCTATCCAAATGAATCAAAGGCAACAACAAACTGCTGGTTGTCAATCATTTGCCCAAGCAAATAATAGAAGACAGTTCTCTCCTCTCTCTAGATCTCCATCTAAGGTGTTGGCGATTCTTCAAAAGAAATGTTTGCTTTCTAGTGGGCGAAGCGTCCTAACCGTGAAAGCAATTGAGGTTACGACCCGATGAAGAAGTGTGACTACCATAGCGGTGAACTGGGGCATTCAATTGATGAATGTTTCACCCTTAAGCATAAGATCCAAAACCTCTTGGACACGAAGGCCTTTTCATTTCAAACTGCTCGATCGAATGTCCAAAAAAATCCGCTACCAGAGCATGAGGGTACGATGAATGCTATCTTGGAACATGATGCCGGTCGAATCAAGAGCTTGAAGGTACATGTGACGGACACCTTGGGGCAGCTGAATGATGGATGGGGTGGCATGGACAGGCCTACACCCCCGGAGATGGAGAACCCTGATGATGTGCTGGAAGGGGTTACAAACTTGTTTAACGACCTCATCATAGGAGCTGTTGATGAAGGAGCCCACGAAGAGATGGGCCTTGGCCCACAAGAATAACTTTTTACTGCTTTTGCATATTCCCCGTGTGGGAATTTCTATTATTTTCGAGAGATGTTTTCAGTGATTAAGTGTTGCATTTTTTCCATCCAATAAATGTAATTGATTGATGAATTTCAATGAAATTACACGTTTTATTTTGAGGGTATGATGAGGTACATCAAACTAGCCCGGTGATGATATCCAACCGATAAAAGAAAGGAAAAATCCATGGAGAATTCTTAGGCACAGGCTTCATCATGCTTTCGTGTCAAATTGTTTCAAAAAAATGCTTTTTCAAATGCTTTAAAAAAATTTCAAAAAATTTTCAAAAAAAAAAAAATTAATTTACTCTATTTGTCTTTTTAACCCATTTACTCTTTGTTTCAAAGACAGTCTTATAACAGGTAAAGGTATGGAAATGGTCAATTTGATCCTGGGGCCAAGTTCACTCCAATTAATGGTGGCCCGTATGTGGTAAAGAAGATACTTCCTAAAGGTGCCTTGATCTTGGCAGAAATGCATGATCATGAGTTTTCCACTCTAGTTAATTTTGATGTTGTCAAGAAGTATTATTTGTGATAGAATTTGCCATGTCATGTTTTGAGCGCAAGCATTTCTATGATGAGTAAATTGCTTCAATAAATTGAATTGTTCAAATTTGTTGCAAATTTTGCATATTTTGCTCGATGAATTATGTGAGATGAATTGAATGTGTCAAATGAGGTACTTTAGAATAACGAAAGGCAAGCCTTATTCCATATAGTGTTTCATACACTAACCCCCAGTGAGTTGTAAGAAAAATTCCATGCCCACAAAGAAGAGGGCTATCTCGCAAAGGGTACGTCAACCAAGGTGATGAGAGGCATTCTTTTCTCTATCCCAAACATTATAGGTGATCAATTGCTCAACCCCTTTGAGCCCTATACACTTATGGAGATTCTTTTAAAATTACCCTTGTCAAGGATCATCCCATACTGGGGCAAATTTAAGATGAATAGTAGGAGTCTTTTTGCTCACACTCGCATCAATCTTCGAGCATCGCTTTTGTAGTGCAACTTACACAGTAATTCAAGCGTCTTAGGATGATAAAGAACAGTTTTTTCTTTATCCGACACACTTTTGACTATTGCATAGCCCACTTAAGCCTGTAAATTCATTTCATATCAAACTTAGTTGGTGATCATCCCCCACATTGGGACAAGATGAAAGACAATCATTCAAGTAGCATGGTCTAAAATACTGATAAAAGAAGACTGTGTAAGTCCAAAGAGAAGAAGTGCAAAATAGGGGCATGAAAAAGCAGTGTGCCTGGTAAAAGTAAGGTCAATGCCCAAAAAGAAAAATCAAACACTTGAGTCGTATCCCCAACAAGGTGGTACCCAAAAAAAAAAAAAACTCTCAAATGCTGTTGCAATCACTGGAATTGTGATAAAAAAATCTTCGACAGTGAAGAAGGAAAGTGGTAGAAATGTCAAGATGATCACCAACTTTGACCCTCCCTTAAACACTTTTTGAGCCTAATGATCCTTTCATTTCTCAACCTGTGAACCAAGCCTATGTTACGTCCCTTGTAAAGTCTCTTGTGATTATGGCACTTGAATTAACCTAAGAGTTCAGATGTTTTAAGCATCGCTCGAAGAAGTGCGAGCAAAATTATTCCTTTCTCATTTTGTAGGGTTCTTGACTTGTAAACCTAGAGATGATTACAGAATATCGCTCATTCTTTCAAAAGCCTCGACTCAAAGAGTCCCTTTTGTTAAGCCGTTGACTAGGCCCAGATTACGGTCCCTGTTAAAGACCTCTCAGATTGGTAAGGTCGTACCACTTGCGGGATTGCACAAAACCTTGTGGTTGTCAAAATACTGCATCAAAGGTCAGGATGAAACGACCCTTTTTAATGAGGATGAGTGCAAAGTCCTTTTAGATCGAAAGATCCTTCATTTAACACATCCATGACACTCGTGTGTTTAGATTCAAATATTCTTTTGAGATATCTCACAATGGAAATTAAGTGATGCAAGATTGATAGAAATTATCATACATGAACCACATTTGAATTAACGCATGTCTGTGAATGCATATTGCTTTTCCTACAACTGTGTTTTGCAGGAAACTCATCCACAAGAAACAGAGATGTCACCAGGTAAGTATATCTCTATCTATATATTAAATACTTGTCATTGTATAGGTATTCATTTTCAAGCACCGGCACTCGATGGAGTTTCCCCCCAAAGAATTTTCCCAGATTCATCAGGCGACCGTAGAATGGTACAGGTCCTTGAAATGAATCCGTGTTTAGGTGACCGAGAATGGTACGGGTCCTAGACGACACATTCGAGCGACCGTAGAATGGTAGGGGTCCTAAACAACACTTATTCAGGCGATCGTAGAATGGTACGGGTCCTTGAAATGAATCCCAGTTTAGGCGACCGTAGAATGGTACGGGTCCTAGACGACACCTATTTAGGCGACTGTAGAACGGTACGGGTCCTAAAAATGAATCCCACATGTTAGGAAAATAGATTTAAAATCAATCCAAATTGCTTGCCAAACATTTTTTCAAAATAAAAAGAAAGGTACCGAAAGGGCGTTAGAGAAATCTAACGTAACCAAGTCCCGTACCCTTAGTCTACGGTTCGTAGGAGTAAAGTAAATCTCCGTTACTTTACTAGGGTTTCTAATCGACCCACCAAAAATAGATTAGTGGCGACTCCTAATTAAAAAAATTGCATGTTAACAATTCAAACCTAAGTCGCGAATTGGTATGGGCTTGGGAAAGCCCGAGTTAAGTCTAGGCTTAACAATCCATTAGCCAAACCCTTGGTGGTTCAAACCCGAAAAAAATTGGTCGCGACAGCTTGGCAACTCCGCTGGGGACTTGAGTTAAAACTCTTAGTGGACTTAGGCCAATTTTTCTTTTCTTTTGAAAAATGTTTTTGTTTGGCAGCGAGGATCCTAGGTACGCCCCTAACATTTAAGGTGTTAAATGTTCTTGCAGGATGGGAGGTATAAGGGGAAGTGTTTGCTGACCTTTGTTTTGCAGGGAGATGTAGGAATGTATGGTTTATTTTCATACACGAAGTGTTGCTTGATATAAACTGTTGTGCATGCCTTGCATTTGCACTACACTATTGCACACACAACCTGCCGCTAGACCTGGGCCGCATAGGATCATTTAGGATGGTGTTGAGATGGATACCACTCCGACCACATGCTCGCTGATGCAGTCGCCCATCTCAATCCCGAAGTTTCTTTCATGGTGTCAAGAGTACCCACCTCGGTCCGCATTTTCGCGACCCGGGTCGGCTCTTTGACTAAGCCAAAGTCATGAGGACCCGACATAGTCCACAAGCTCGTGGCTAGTCTGATCATCCTTGTGGCTCCACCTTGATAAGCCTTATAGATTAGAAATCGAGCCACTTACCACACGCATGTCTATGTGATTGCCATTGATTCTCCTTGGTGAAGTAAGTGTTCTTTCCCTATACCATGCAATTTATTTTGTCATATTCTTGGGTCGGTCCATGACAATCTAGGTCAATCATTGATTTGATTCATTTGTCAATTGGAAATGAAATGAGAAATTCCTAGGGAATGATGCATTTAAAAAAAAAAAAAAAACTTCGGAGAATTTTTTTTTACATCATGTCTAGAAATTTTGGTTTTACTAGGATATCCATTTTTAGGAAATTCCCTTCTTGCATAGACTTTTCATGAATAAATGAAAAAAAAAAAAAAAATAGAAAAATCGATTAGATCATTGTCATAGATCGACTTTCTATTTACCCTCATGCTTACATGTTCCGTTTATTTGAATTAGGTGATTATGGAACAATCCCGCTCACCCATCTGTTCATGATCGAGAGCTAAAATGACAAATCAAAAAGAGCTTATCTCATCAAGCAAAAATGCTATGATCTATCTTCAATGAGAAATTGTGACTCTAAGGAGAGAGACAAGAAGACTTTTTGAATCGTATCATTTTCCTGAGGTAGCCAAATTTAATGTCATCATGAAGAAACCAGTGACATATATAGAGAGAAAATATTTGACCTGAAGGGTTCGCCTCACAAGATCAAGGAGGGTGAAGAATTCAAGTACACATGATTCATGGTCCTAAGTTGTTCCATTTCCTCGTTTAATTAGGGGCATGCACCTTCCCTTGCATGTGAATTCTTATCGTTTTTAGGGATTGATTTCAATTTCTTCTGTGCTTGAGCATCACATTCCAATAAATGTAATTTGATTGATGAACATCAATAGAATTACAAGTTTTGTTTTGAGGACATGATGGGGTACACCAAACTAGCCCGGTGACGATATCCAACAATGAAAAGAAAATATCATCCAAGGAGAATTCTAAGGACTGGACTTCTTCATGCTTCCTCATCCAAAATATTCCTCAAAAAGAAAAAAAAAAGATCATTTTTCAAGCCATTTCCAAAAAGCATGCATTATATTAGCCTTGATTAATTTCCTGACGCATTTACTTTAATGTTTCAGAGCATTACTTTCTTGGCCCGATAAGAAAGCATCTGAAAAAGGCACATCAGGTTGCAATTGGTTCAATTGTTACTCAACAAGTTTCTAGAGAGTTAATGTCGGTCACATCTCGATATTACTTGAAATATCCATCTTGAAGGGCCAAACAAAGTGTGTTCCATTTGCATGCTTGATGGAATTTTCATTCTCGCCCATTAAATGAGGGCAAGTTAAAGAGGATCATCTATCTTTGGTGAAAGAGGTACATCTCGTCTTTGAACATAAATAATTTTGGGAGATGACGCTTTGTTCTTTTCCTTGCGGATGACGAATTGGGGGCAGTACAAATTCTAGTAGTGACATGACTGAGACAAAATCTCAATCCGAGCCAAAATGGTTGTGCAATTTGAATTTACTTTGAGTTGCATAGTATCCTATTCATGCATGTTCTCTTGTGCAGGGGCAAAAGCAAGAACGGAGTATTCATCAAATCACAAAGCAAATTTTCACTTTTGATTGATAAAGACAATCCAATGACATCTATTGTTGAGACAATCCCTTTGTGGAGCAATCCCCTGAATGAATGCTTAAAACCATGTTTTGAGTGTAGTAAATTGTTTGTTTTGAAGTCACAAACGCTTTTTATGCTTAAAGTTGCTGGACTCTTTTGAAAAGAAAATTTTCACATTGATTTAGCTCACCAATTTCATGTGGAGATTTGTCAAGATAGACAATTTAATGGAGTGACATCAATGCTTAAGAATGCTAAATGAGACGTGTCAGTATGATGAAAGGCAAGCCTTATCTTATACACAGTCCCCTACTTATACACTTGTGAGAAGAGTGTAGAAAGTTTCATATCTACAAGGTAAAGAGTTCTCTCGCAAAAGGTACGATGACCGAAATGATGAGAGGCAATTCATTTCTCTATCCCAAACACTACATATGATCCATTGCTTAACCCCTTTGAGCTCCATACACTTGTGGAGATTTTTTCAAATTATCCCTGTCAAGAACCACCCCACATTGGGGCAAGTTGGAGGTAAGACAGCATCATGAGGTAAGGAAAATGAAAAGAAATTTCTTGCTCTCACTTGCATTAAATCTTCAAGTCGTGCTGTTACATTGAATTCATATGGTAATTTAAGTGCCTTAGAATGACGAAGAGCAATTCTTTCTCTATCGTATTCACTTTTATCCATTGCATAGCCCATTTGAGCCTATGAATTCATTTCACATTAAACCTAGTTGGTGATCATCCCCCACACTGGGACAAGGCAAAAGGCAGATGAAGACCCTTGAAAGTTCGAGTGTCATTGTTTGACGCATGCATAGAAATCAAGTTAGAACTAAGGGGCATGAAAAAGCAGTGTGCCTGGTAAAAGCAAAGCCAATGCCCATGAAAAAAAGTGAAGAAAAAATGAACAAGAACTAGGGGCATGAAAAGCAGTGTGCTTGATAAAAGCAAGGTCGATGATGCCCATAGATGAAAAAGAGAGTCAAGATAAAGACTATCTGTTGTAAAAAGATTGTATCTCCAATGGAGCAATACTCAAAGAACTCAAAAGTTGAGTTTTTACAATCAATGGGACATTTCATGAAGACAATCCTCGATGATGAAAAAGAAAACTGGTGGCAATGCCAAGATGATCACCAACTTTCACCCTTTACACACATTTTGAGCCTGATGATCCTTTCATTTCTCAACCCATGAACCTAACCTATGTTACGTCCCTTACAAAGTCTCTTCAGATTAGGGCACGTGAATTAACATAGGGGTTCACATGTTTTAAGCATCGCTTGAAGGAGTGCGAGCAAGACTACTTCTTTCTCATTTTGCAGGGTTCTTGACTTGTAAACCCGGAGATGATTGCGAAGCTATTCTTTCAATAGCATTGACTCAAAGAGTCCCTTTGTTAAGCCGTTGACCGAGCCCACATTACGGTCCCTATGAAAGACCTCTAAGATTGGTAAGGTCGTACCGCTTACGAGAAAACTCGGACCCTTGTTAGTATGATGACAGTGAGATGGAGTGATTCTCATAAAATAGCCTCTAAATGAGAGTGAGTGAAAGTCCTTTCTAAGCGAAGGTCTCTCATTTGGTATTCTTAGGAAATCCATGTCATGAGTGAAGATTGTCTTGAATGATAATTCTCTCCAGTGGAAATTTGGGTGATGCAAAGGTCATTATGCATGAACCCCGATTGAGTTGATGAAAACCTTATTAAATTTTGAAATGTGCATTCTAGAGTAACTCAGATTGTCTATCTCTTTGATGAATGCATATCAGTTTTTGCTCTAAATCATGTCTGACAGGTAATTCAAGTTCCTTTCAGAATGTTTCATGATATTAGAAGATGAGAAACCTCCATCATGAGGTGAAAGACCTCCACAGGATATCTAAATATCCCCAAGAATTATAGATATCACCAGGTAAGTATATCTCTACTTTATTCTAAAATACTTGTCATTGTGCAGGTATTCTCTCTTAAGTACATCGACACTTGACTTGGTCAAGCTGTCCATTTTATCGAACTGGCATGCTTCCATAGCCCGGATTTCTTTTATCGACCTGGCGTGCTTTCGTAGCCCAGAGTCCTTTACACCGACACTCAATGGAGTTGTCCCCAAAGATTTTTCCTCCAAATTCAATCTGATTAAGGCGACCGAAGAATGGTTCGGGTCTTGGTCGGATGATTTCTATCGCAAGGCTGGGCGACCGAAGAATGGTTCGGGTCCTAGCCAAGCAAAACCTCAGTTTAGGCGACCGTAGAATGGTACGAGTCCTAGACAACATTTATTGCTCTAACAGGTGACCGTAGAATGGTACGGGTCCTGGAAAAGCAATTTTCTCATTCAGGCGACCGTAGAATGGTACGGGTCCTGGAAAAATAATTTTCTTCGTTGAGGCGACCGTAGAATGGTACGGGTCCTTGACAACACTTATTCCTTATTCAGGCGACCGTAGAATGGTACGGGTCCTGGGAAAGCAGTTCCTTACAAAACCTTTCTGCCGTATTGGGCGACCGTAGGATGGTACGGGTCCTGAGAAAGCAGCTCTTTTATGCCATACTGGGCGACCGTAGAATGGTACGGGTCCTGGGAAAGCGGTTTCTTCACAAAGTTATGTTACTATTCTAGGCGACCGTAGAATGGTACGGGTCCTGGAAAGGTAACGCTCACTACCTCGAATTACTCTATCCTCCTCGAAGGTAAGTTATTTCAGGTAAGTTCATCTATCATTTGCATTAGTATTTTCATGCATCATATAAATTGCATTAAAAAAATGGAATTCATGTTCCAACAAAAAATCATCCATTGCATACACATAACCAAAATTTAGGTCTCAAATTATTTTTGAAGGCAACCTCTTCGAGCTCACCTTCAAAGAGGGGCATTGTTGACACCTAAATTTTGACGATTTAGTTTATTTATTTATTACATAGAAAATTAGGGGTTAATTTTATTAATTGCATAGCATATAGATTTATATTTGCATTTATTTTGTTATTGGCATTTTATTTATTGGACCAGTGCGAACGGGTTCAAATTAGTTGGACTAAGCCCACGAAGCGAGCTGGTTGGCCCAAGCCCATGTTTTTTAATTATCTCGTGAAAAAATAAAAATTTTGAAATTTTTCCGGGATATGAATCTTTTTGGATAAGAGCACATGTGTGAAAAAATATTGCGATTTATCTTTGCGAGATTTGGATTTCGAGAAAATATTCATCGTAATCTTAAATTTTTATCAATAGTGATCGGTTGGTGAAAATGTATCGCGGATGTAGATTTGAAGGGAAATCGAAAGCTTATCTCTTACCCCCCTATAAAAGCAACCGTGTACGACGACACCAGGGAGCTTCTCTTGGTCAAAGAAAAACATAAGAGAAAAGTCAAAAGGTGAAAAGAGAGAGGAAAAGTGCTGACAGCAGCAGGGGGAGAGAGAACCGTGCGTGGAGAAGGGGAAAAGCAAAAAGCAAAAAGGGCGAGAGGATTGGACGGGGACTGTTCAATCTTCTTCTCCATGCATTGCTCCCCCCACGCGAGCCAAAGTCCACCGTGCCTTGCTACCCGATCCACTGACACCGGACGCCTCGCCGTGCTGCAAGATGTGCGTGCGACCACCGCCGCTCCTCACCTTCCGCGAAGCCCGACGCCCTCCTTTGCTTTCCGCCGGTAATCGATCTGCCCAACACCGCCTGCTGTTACTCGGAGCCGAGGCCCCGCAACCCGTCTCCGTGTGCTCGTGCCCCGTGAAGCGGCGACCCATCTACGCCCTTGGTGCGCTCACCAGCCATTGCCGCGTCCCGCACCGACGTTGTTGCTCCTCCGTCCGAGCCCGATCTAGCTCCGGATTCCTGCGCCGTGGTCCACTCTCCCGGATCTCACGATCCCGACGGACCGCTGAGCCCTTTTGTTCCGCTCCGCTCCTGCTCGCCCGACGACACTCCACCCTCGGCGAGTAGGCCCAAGCCGTGCTACGGCCGAGCCGCCTTCCCGCACCGACATAGCGCCGGTCTCCGTCCACGAGCCCCGACGACCCGCGCCACCACGACGCCGAGCCTCGCCGTGCCTCCTTCGCCGGTGATCCCCTGCCGGACCGCGCCGGTTGCCGTAGGTGACGCCACGAGCAAGCCGTGCTTGGGAAGGAAAAAGAAAACAGAAAAACAAAAAGAAAAAAAGAGGAAAATCAATTAGGTAGTTTTCTTTTTATTTACTTTATTATTATTTTTTATGTTAGTTTCATTTATTTACTTTGTTTTTTTAGTAGGATTATTCCTGAATGAATGGTTGAGATTCTGACATGAGACTGCCTATGAAATTAGGAATTGACAGTCCGATTTTCGCGCCCAAAATCCAACTCGCAATCCTTTATAAAAATCGACAATCCAATCTCAAGCCCAAGATTTGATTCATGATTTAATTTAAAGTTGGCCAACCCGATCTCATGCGCGAGATATGGTTTGTCGATTTTTAGATATCAATCTTATCTTGTTTGATTTCATGGCGTTAAGTTGGTTGAGTCAATCTTATTTTTGTAAATAAAATCCAAAAAAAATATGAATAAGGATTAGGTTTGTTTTTATTATCTTGCATGTTTAGGATTGCAATTTTATTTCGAATTTTTAAATAAAAAAATCCAAAAAATGCATAGGATGTTAGTTTTAAATTTGAATTACATGTTTAATTATTTGACAATTTTAATTTCGAATTTTATAAAAAACACAAAAAGAAGTCATCATGCATATGTCATATATAATTAGGACATTGTCATGGCATATTAGATAAAATTGCATGTTTCATTTTAGATCATCTTTTTTAGATAAATTGCATTTTAGATTTAGATAATGTTTTAGTTTAAATTAGGATTTAATATGACTTAATCCCTAATTTAAATTAGATAGAATCTTAATCTAGCTAGATCATTTCAAATTTCATAAAATTTGGCTTAGGATAAATTAGTTGCAATTTCTAGGATAGATTGCATTTTTAAAATAAAAAATGTCATTTGCATGTCATATAGATTTAGATTCATACAATGCACGTCATTTAGTGATTATTGTTAGGTTAATTTCTAATTAGAAATTTACCGTCATCAGATTAGGTCATTTGATAAATGTTGCATAACATATAGCTCACATGTCATTTTAATTGAAATAATCGTGTACGTCATTGCATTGCATCGCACGTCATTAGAATTAAGTCATTTGGGTTAATTTAGATTGCACATTTAATTATTGCATTTCTTTTATCCATGTCATATGGTTTAGGCTATATTGCCATGCCATATCACTACATGTTAGATTAGTAACATTGCATTGCATGTAGATTAGATTCTCATTAAGAAAAGTGAAAACAAAATTGGGAAATTGCGTGTTAATTAGAAACCATATCTAGGGTTGTTGATGTGGATTTTAATTTAACATTGCAGATGCTTTTGTTGCTTTGAGGTAAGTTCTGCATCATTTAATTGCTTTCTTGGGTGTTAAATTGGTGGTTTACGCACCTGCATGAGCACCTCACATGTTAGGAAAATAGATTTAAAATCAATCCAAATTGCTTGCCAAACATTTTTTCAAAATAAAAAGAAAGGTACCGAAAGGGCGTTAGAGAAATCTAACGTAACCAAGTCCGTACCCTTAGTCTCGGTTCGTAGGAGTAAAGTAAATCTCCCGTTACTTTACTAGGGTTTCTAATCGACCCACCAAAAATAGATTAGTGGCGACTCCTAATTAAAAAAATTGCATGTTAACAATTCAAACCTAAGTCGCGAATTGGTATGGGCTTGGGAAAGCCCGAGTTAAGTCTAGGCTTAACAATCCATTAGCCAAACCCTTGGTGGTTCAAACCCGAAAAAAATTGGTCGCGACAGATGCCAAGGTACGTCTTCTGCCCTGTGCGTGTATAGGCAGCCTATAGTATAATGGTTTACTAATCGGGCTTAGTGGGGTAGAACTCGCTGAGACGTAGTCTCATCCGGTTTGGGGAAAAACATTTCGGGACCCGATAAGGAGCTGAGGAGGAGAAGTCTAGGAAGGAGATCTTGGAGGTGAAACTTGAAGGGAAGGATTTTGAAAGAAGAAGATAATCCCGAGATGAGTCTTGAGTATGGCCTGGATGGATTGAGATCCTATCTTCTTTTGAGATCTCCATTTTGATGTGAATAGTTATGAAGTGATTTGTGTTTTGTATAAAAGTTTGGTTATAAATTTCAATATGAAAAATATGGCCTGCTTTTCTATCCCATCGTTTTATTGTGCAGGGATTTTAACTGTTTTCCGCATGTGCTTAATAAATGAAAGGGTCGGCGATAATAGTCTGGGATATCGCATTATAAAATCGACCAAGTGAGAAGGATGTGTTCGTGCCCGAGGATCGGGGCGTGACATAAACAGTACTTGAAACCACTCCCTCGTGACTTCTAAATGTTCCTTTACTACCCCCACCAACTATTATTGAAGCAGAGCACCTGTTGAAAGGGATTCAACGAAGCCACCAGGATGAACCAATGCAAGGGACTTCTCTCACCACAGCGCTGATACCTGCAACAGCCAAAATGAAAGGGATTCAGACTCAAATTTTGGAATTACAGCAATCAAAGAAGCTGAAAAGTATGAGATTGACACTAAAAGTGAGTGCTGCCAACAAGCTGAAAAGGTATAATCCCGATGAGACAAGGAGTTTGGTACAAGAGAACTTTGATGACACACCTCATGGAAACACCAGTCTTTGCAGCAGAGGAAGCTGAACAATGGGCTATGGTGGCTGACCCTCAACAACCACCCATCCACAAATGAAGTTGATTAGCTGGAACTGTCAGGGTTTGGGCAATCCCCTGACAGTTCAAGCTCTCAAGGCCATAATGGCCAAGGAAAATCCCGGCATTGTATTCTTAATGGAAACGAAGAACAATGAGATAATGCTTCAAAGAATTCAACGCCGTTTACACTACCCCGACTCTTCTATTAGCAACCCAATTGGTCCGCTGGAGGTTTGGCAGCTTTTGGAATGATCGAGGTCTCCTTAAGTGTGGTTCACTCAACACAAGACTTTTTGATATTATACGTAGGGATGTGCGGGAAGACGAACTATGCGCATCACATGTATCCATGCTCCTTCCATCTATCGAAATCGCCAACTTCTATGGGATGAGATAAGGGAGATAAGCTACTCTAACACTTTACCTTGGAGTGCAGTGCCGATGACTTTAATGAAATAATCTATCCATTGGAAAAGGTAGGAAAGCGAAAAGCAGACCCTTATCGACTATTTTCGTTTAGAGCTGTCCTAAATGATTGCTCTCTCATGGAATTAGAAAGCAAAGACTGCGAGTTTACTTGGATGAACAACCGCGAAGGGGATGAGTTAGTGAAAGAACGATTGGATCAGGTGATGTGCACGTTGGATTGGCATTTATTGTTCCCCGAGCTGAAGTTTATGCCCCTGTTGTGGGATCGATCATGGTCCCTTACTTCTAACACTTCAGCAATTTACAATAAACGAAGGAAGCCTTTTACTGAAACGAGATGAAGAATGCCGAGAGGTTATTTCCACGACATGGAATTCAAAGCGGGGACAAGATTCTGGTTTGATACCAAAATTAAAGGCTGTCTCAGAAGCTTTGGCTAGGTGGAGTCGATCAAAATTTTCAAAGGGACATCTCAAGGTGACCGCCTTACAACAAAAACTACAAAATCTTAGAAACCATTAGCATTGCAACTTTGACAGAGTGGAAGCGTCTAATTTGCGAGGGGAAATCAGACGAACTTGGCAATAGGAAGAACAATATTGGGCTATGGGTTCCAGGATTAACTAGTTGAGATGGGGAGATAAGAATACAAGATTTGTCCATGCAACTACACTTTAAAGCAGGCAAAGGAACAAAATTAGCATGTTGCAGGACGACCACCAGAACTGGGTGCGTGACCCTTAGACTCTACAAGAAATGATGTCTGACTTCTTTGCAACATTATATCCAACAGTGGGTTATCGAGACTACGGGCCTATACTTTATCAATGCCCACAAGTTGTTGCCACAGAGATGAATGACTAGTTAACAGCTTTGGTCACGGTTGAGGAAGTTCGCAAGGCAACATTCCAGTTGGGAACGACAAAGGCTCTAGGCCCTGATGACTTAAATGGACTGTTTTATCAAACTCTTTGGGAGGTCATTAAAGATGATCTTCTTCTCTCAAAGTGCAAAATTTCTTTAGGTCAAGGGTGATGCCTAGTATTCTAAATTGGACAAATATTGCTTTGATTCCCAAGACACCTCACCTAGAAAGACTGGATCAATATCGCCCAATCAGCCTATGCAACTTTGCATACAAAATTATCTCAAAGGTAATTGCAAATTGCACGAAACCTTGGTTACCTAATTTGATTTCTATGGACAGTTGGCCTTTGTGAGTAGACGTCAGGTTCAAGATAATATTTTAATCTTTCAAGAAGTTCTTCATCAATTTAAGACCCGGAAGCAAACACGAAAATTCAATGCAATCCTCAAGACGAATATGCAAAGGGCGTATGACAGAGTTGAATGGGATTTCCTTCACGACTATCTACTCAAATTGGGATTCCATCCAAGATGGTTTCAGTGGGTAATGCAATGCATCACAACAACATCCTTTAGTGTAAGATTTAATGGTGAGCATCTACATTATTTCCATCGGACAGGGGACTCCAACGGGGTGATCCTCTCTCTCCATATATATTTATTCTACCGGCGAATGTTTTATCAAGTCTTATTAACCAAGCTGTCAACATGGGACACATGAAGGGTATTAAGTTAAACAGGTGGTGTCCTACCCTGTCCCACCTATTTTTCATTGATGATGTAATTTTCTTCATAGATGGCAACATTCAGGAATGCTAGAACCTTGCTAACATATTGAATCGTATTGTGGCCACGGGAAAGGTCGTGAACCGCAACAAATCTAGAATGCTTTTCAGCAAGCACTGCCCTTTGAGTCTATAGGAAAATTTGGCGCGTGAGTTTAGAGCACCTGTACTGCAACGGTATGGAAAATATTTGGGCATGCCATCTGATTGGGACCGCTCAAAAAAGAGATGTTTTCTTGGATTTTAGGGAGAGTAAATGCAAAATTGGAGGGCTGGAAAGAAAAATTAATCTCCAAAGGTGGTAAGGAAATTCTTATCAAACCGATGTCCTTTGCCTTTGCAAGACTCCTTCAGGTCATACCCAGAAGTACTAGAGACTCATCAATGTAATTTTTCTACTGACAACTTATGAATTTAATTCTACGTACTGCAACTGCTATCACTCACTCAAATATAACAGGGCAACAAAGTATCTTAAGAGCAAAATAATTAGCAACACCTAGCCACACTTCCTGAGGACTTAAAGATTTGATCGTATCCAAAGAGCTCGCGGTGCTAAGTGTGACTCCTAAAATTCAATTTTCCCCGATTCAACCTCATGCGGTACTTCCTAACAACTAGAAATGTTCCCCCGCGATTTTACTCTTGACTAATATATCATCAATGCATGCCTCCATATTCCTTTTCATAGCGTCGACAAAATTTTGCTTGCCCGCCTGTGGTACGTCGCGAGTTCGAAGGGCAAGTCAACATATTCAGGTACGCATTTGACAACTCGTATTCCACTTCCATACCTCGACATGGCTCAGGGATTGCTAAGCGGCCACGAATGTCCCTATGGCGAAGTGGTGCTTAGCTTCTCAAATCCTAATGACCGTAACTTGAATTGAAATAAAAGTCATAAATTAGTTACACTTATCAAAGTTCACATTGAAACGACTTATGATTAAGGCAAGCAAGAGTAATACAATGGAGCTATAACAACGATTCAAAGTATACTCACAAGAAAAAGATGAATGAAAATGAAACGCCAAGAATTCTAACTTGAACTTTAATATGCTCAGACAACGAATCATGTTTGACGATGAACCCCTCCGCGTTTACGATTTGGGTTGAAAACACGTTTAGCGAATGACCATTTCGATCAAATCAATAAGTGGTTAGTAGGCTTATTATGCACTTGAATTAATCAAAAGGATTGGAAGCAAAAGTTCATATGTTTACCTTCAAAGAACCAAAGGCAAGGACCGGTCTTGATGCAAGGATTCATTGCCTCGCGGACACCGAACTCTCAAGTTGATTCTTCAAAGTCCTCACCTTCAGCCTAAGGAGCAGCCGGGCGTGTTGCTATGAGTGTCTGAGTTCGTGACCGTGAGGGCCGAGTTCAGCCGCGAGTGACTGGGTTTCGACGGAATCCAATAGTATGCGGCCGAGTTTTGATCCGAATTTGCTCATGGCCTATTGCTCTTCCTTCTGCTGGATGTCGTTGCATGATTGAGCGTGTTCTCTCGTGGCTGAGCAATACTTCTACTGATGGTGAGCATGGTTCGGGTGGGCGGTTCCCATCCTAGAACCGAGAGTCACCCACTGAACCCCGGTTCCGAAAAATTGGAACTGGGAACTGTCTATTATTTCCATGGATCCACCTGGTTCAGTCCGGTCCCCAAGTGCGTCTATGGAACCGGTCTCACCAAGCTTTATCTACTCAATACAACGTTTCCCAACAAGCCAAAGTAAAGCAAAAAAAAAAAAAAAAAAGGAATTTCCCAATTTTTAATTGGAAGATTAGTACAAAGATCTAGCTCATATTTAATGTTGAGAGTCGAGGTTATGAGTTGATGGGCGTTGATTTTAAAAGTCAATGTTGTGAGTGAGAGATAGAAAGACGACTTTGACAAGGTGAGGTTCAAATTGGTAATTTTAGAGTTTCCATTTTTCTTAAAATTTCTTTTGGTCAAAAATTTTCTTAAAAGTCCAGTCCGAGTGGGCGATTCCAAACCTAGAATCGAGAACCGGACTGGTACTTGCCGGTTTTAATAAATTGGAATTAGCAACTGAACTTGTTCTCTCGGGAACCGCCGGTTTTGATCCATTACGGTCTAATTCTGAGCGGTTCTCGATTCCTTAGCACACCTTTACTTTCACCTTCGCTCGACCTTGCTTGGCCTTTTAAGAAATCTTCGAGAGTTTGTTTGGCAATTGGCCAAACAATACCCGATTCTATTCTTTTTTTCCGAGAATTAAAAAAGAATAAAAATCCATTTGGTAAATTTTTTGTTTTTAGAAACAATTGTTCCCGAAAATAGATTTGAAAAAAAATCAAGGAGTAGAAAAAAAGTTGTTTCTTTATTCTCGAGAACGATTTCAGAATCAATCCAACCCATTTTCTTTCTTCTCATTTCTTTTCTTCTTTTCTCTTTTCCCTTTTTGATTCTCTTTTCTTCTTCTTCTTCCCAACCAATCGCCGACCGCCACCACCGGCAATTAGTGACCTGGGTGAGGTCCAACGAGCTCACCGGAGGTCGTGTGGCCACTTAGTGGCTTGACCTTGCCAAGCAGTGTGAGGCCTGGCCTCGCCAAGCTAGGGTGAGTTCACCTCATGCCGCCCGGGCGAGGTCAAACTTTGTCGGTGGCCAAGTGAGGCTTGCCAGCTGGGCAAGGCTCCTCGCCTGGCCACCGGCAATTTGGCGAGGCCAAGCCTCACGGTGGCCAGACAAGTCTCCAATGAGGTCGTCGGACTTTGCCTAGCCGGTCGCCGACCACAGGGATACCAAACACATGAGGAAGGAGAAGACTGGCTTGGCAAGGAAGGAGGAAGGAGAAGAGAAAAGGAAAAATATAATAAAAGTATTAAAAATTAAAAAAAAAGTATATAAGAGTTGTAAAAAACACATTTCTATTCCAGGAATAAAATTTTTGGATAATTACCAAATGCTTTTAATTGTTTAGAATTTCATCCAAAGAATAGAGTTAAAAAGAATCATTTCTATGCAGAAATTGTTTTCGGAAACATAATGGTTACCAAGCACACCTTAAACGATAAATCTTGGAAATCCCAATCCTAATTTAAGTTTGGATCACCTCTTCTTGGCCAAAAATCCTCACCTTTTCCATAATTGGTTAATAGATGTGAACAAAGTTGTTAATAGTGAAAGGAAAACTTATGCAACTCTACTTGATACTTGGAGAAGGGGGAAAATGCTATTCTTTCTCTTAATTCCCTTTTGGCTGAAAATTACTTAAGCCTTGATAGCGGGGGACGACATTTTTTATTGAATCTTCCTACGCCGAAATTTCTCTTGAAATTTTCTTCATCTTGATTTTTTTCTTTTTCAATTTAGAAAGCCACGTGCAAATTTTGGCTAGGCTAAGGAAAAGGGAGTGTGGCTGATTCCTTAGAGAGCCTAGGTTAAAAAAATCTTAGTTTTGACGATCGAATGAGCTTAGAACCCATTTTGAACGAAATTTACAATATCACATGAGTCTAAATGTAATGCAGAGACGCAATTCCTAAACAAAAATATCCATAATTTTTAAATACCGAAAAATGCAACATAAAATTGCATCCGACGCATCGTTCCTCATCAAAAGTAGAATGGGTCCATGCCCTCATTGTTGATACTTGATCTTTAGCCTATGCATCCAAGGTGAAATCTTGAGATTAGGGTTTCCAATTGCAACGGAACCCATCTCTCAAGCAAAAATGTTGTTTTTCATTTTTTTTTCGTTTGCCCTTCATTTATACCTCATTTCCCGGCAATTTTCACTAAAATCTCGAAAAGTTAAAAGGTTGACTTTTGAGTTGAGTCAACCCTTAGTCAAAATTCGACATTTTAAGAAAAAGTTTCCAAATTGTTTCAATTTCACTTTTGCGTTGAAAATCTTCAAAAAGGATCAAAGTTTGACCCATTAATCAACGTATTAGTAATTTAATCACTAAAAGGTAGAGACAAAAAAAATTAAAAATATGAAGACACTTAAATTATCTATAACTTCAATTTGACTTTGACATCGAAAATTTCTCGAAAATCTATTAAGAACCTTGTTTTCCTACTCTTTCGGATTTAAATCGGCGAAAAATAAAAACAAATTACTTTCTTTCTAGCTATATTTTATCTTAGTTTTCATCACGACATTTGATTTAGAGGTCATTACACGCTCGCTCGTGTGCCAATTTTGAAGTTCTACATTTCAAGATGAAGCCTCCAATTTTTAGCCCTAATTAGGGATCCCGTTCACTTCTTCATAGTTTGGATAATTTCTCTCTTAATGGGCTCAGTTTCTTAGGGACAATCCAAATCGGGAATCAATTTTGTCAAATTCAATTGGAAGTGTTTCAATTTGATAAATTTAGCTCGCTTGAACACTGAAAATTCAAGCTTATGTGCTTCAGTTGATGCAACTCGAATTGATTCATTCTAGCATAAGGTTCAATTTGATAAATTGGGGTTCAATTTGATCATTGGACCTCAATTTAATTTTGGTGTCTAATTTGTACCATCATGTAAATGTTGATTTGAATTCGTTAGGTGATCTTGAATTCAATTGATCAAACCAATCGATATTTGGGATTCTCAATTTCTACGTTTCCTCTAACGACGAATGAATTTCAGTCGAATTTCCAGTGCCCTCAAGATCATCCACCTCCGCCTGCTTCGGGATTCCGTTGAAGGTCCAGCACTCACGCAATCATCCATCTCCGCCTGGTTTGATTTTGCATGCCTTCGATCCCCTTTCCACCTGGTACACTATTGCCGTAATTCAGTCTATCTCTGGTGATGCTTTGCCATGGCTTAACTTACCCAATTATGTGTTCCCTTCTGCATTACGTATCTTCCTCTTGATAAATTTAGGATTCTCGACTTCGTACTCTCTAGATTTAGACCTCTTCATGTAAAGTTGCCCTGTTTTAGCCTGTCGAATGGAATCGGACGACCAAGAGGAATCTTCGCAACTGGCTGCCCTCTGTAATAGGTTGGGCCGCCTTTGCACCGAGCAAGAAATTGAAGTATGGGATGATGAACCCCCACCAGAAAAATTGGAAGATTGCCGATTAACACTAGTAGGGAAAATTCTCTCGAACCCATCATTTAATTTCCAAGCTTTCCAAAGTACGTTGAAGCAAGCTTGGCGGACTGAACAAGTTGAAATCTCCTAAAGACAAGCGGGCCCGTACGTTGCTAAATTCCAATCAGCTGTAGAAAAACAAAGAATCCTAGAACGGGTACCTTGGCTTTTCGCAAGCCATTTAGTCTTCTTTAAGCCATGGATACCCAATACCCCATTACACTGTTATGATTTTTCTAGTTACACATTCTAGGTACAGGTCTTTGCACTGCCTTTGGAATGGTGTACAGATAACATGATCAGCAAGGCGGTTAAACATATTGGTTGACTTTTAGAAGTGAAAGTAGACACAAAGGAGGGTGCAACATTAAAAGCTAGTAGAGAGAAGGTAGAAATAAACTTGCACGAGCCATTAAAGACGGGCAAATTGATCTGAATTGATAGAAAGACCCTATGGCTAGACTTTCGCTATGAACGGCTATCTCATTTCTGCTACTCTTGTGGTAAGCTAGGACATTACGCAATGTACTATAAGGATTTTCCCTTTGACGAGGCAAAATTAGAAGGTAGAGACAAGATGGCCTATGGCCAATGGCTATGTGCGGAGGTAAGAGAATACAGCTCTTATTGATAGACATTCTACAAACCGCAGGAAAGACCAAAGCAAACCGAAGAAACAGTATTTGAAACCCCTCCCTCATCACTTCCGAATGTTCCTTTACTGCCCCCACCAACTATTATTGAAGCAGAGCACCTGTTGAAAGGGATTCAGCGAAGCCATCAAGATGAACCAATGCAAGGGACTTCTCTCACCACAGCGCTGATACCTGCAACAACCTAAATGAAAGGGATTTAGACTCAAATTTTGGAATTACAGCAACCAAAGAAGCTTAAAAGTACGAGATTGACACCAAAAGTGAGTGCTGCCAAAAAGCTGAAAAGGTATAATCCCTATCAGACAAGGAGTTTGGTACAAGAGAACTTTGATGACACACCTCGTGGAAACACCAATCTATGCAGCAGACAATGGGCTATGGTGGCTGACCCTCAATAGCCACCCATCCACAAATGAAGTTGATTAGCTGGAACTGTCAGGGTTTGGGCAATCCCCTAACAGTTCAAGCTCTCAAGGCCATAACGGCCAAGGAAAAGCCCGACATTGTATTCTTAATGGAAACGAAGAACAACAAGATAATGCTTCAAAGAATTCAACGCCGTTTACACTACCTCGGCTCTTATATCAGCAATCCAGTTGGTCTGGCTGGAGGTTTGGCAGTTTTTTGGAATGATTAGGTCTCCTTAAGTGTGGTTCACTCAACACAAGACTTTTCTAATATTATCTGTAGGGATGTGCAGGAAGACAAAACTATGCGCATCACATGTATTCATGCTCCTTCCATCTATCGAAATCGCCAACTTCTATGGGATGAGATAAGGGAGATAAGCTACTCTAACACTTTACCTTGGGTCTGTGCCGACGACTTTAATGAAATAATATATCCATGGGAAAAGGTAGGAAAGCGAAAAGCAGACCCTTATCGACTATTTTTCGTTTAGAGCTGTCCTAAACGATTGCTCTCTCATGGAATTAGAAAGCAAAGGCTACGCGTTTACTTGGATGAACAACCGCGAAGGGGATGAGTTAGTGAAAGAACAATTAGATCGGGTGATGTGCACGTTGGATTGGCGTTTATTGTTCACTGAAGCTGAAGTTATGGACTGCATGCTGTGGGATCTGATCACAGTCGCTTACTTCTAAACACTTCAGCAACTTACAGTAAACGAAGGAAGCCTTTTATTTTCGAAGCTTTTAGGAACCAAGATGAAGAATGCCAAGAGGTTATTTCCACAGCATGGAATTCAGAGTAGGGACAAGATTCTGGTTTGATACCAAAATTAAAGGCTGTCTCAGAAGCTTTGGCTAGGTGGAGTCAATCAAAATTTTCAAAGGGACATCTCAAGGTGACAACCTTACAACAACAACTACAGAATCTTATAAAGCATCAGCATTGCAACTTTGACAGAGTGGCATTGTCTAATTTGCAAGAGGAAATCAAACGGACTTGGCAACAGGAGGAACAATATTGGGCTATGCGTTCCAAGATTAACTAGTTGAGATGGGGAGATAAGAATACAAGATTTGTCCATGCAACTACACTTCAAAGGAGGCAATGGAACAGAATTAGCATGTTGCAGGACGACCACCAAATCTGGGTGCGTGACCCTCAGACTCTACAAGAAATGATGTCCGACTTCTTTACAAAATTATATACAACAGTGGGTTATCGAGACTACGGGCCTATACTTGATCAATGCCCACAAGTTGTTACCACAGAGATGAATGACTAGTAAATAGCTTTGGTCATGGTTGAGGAAGTTCGCAAGGCAACCTTCCAGTTCGGAACGACAAAGGCTCCAGGTCCTGATGGCTTAAATAGACAGTTTTATCAAACTCACTGGGAGGTCATTAAAGATGATCTTCTTTCTTAGCGCAAAAATTTCTTTATGTCGGGTGATGCCTAGTATTCTAAATCGGACAAATATTGCTTTGATTCCCAAGACACCTCACCTAGAAAGACTGGATCAATATCCCCCAATCAGCCTATGCAACTTTGCATACAAAATTATCTCAAAGTTAATTGCAAATCGCCTGAAACCTTGGTTACCTAATCTGATTTCTATGGAACAGTCAGCCTTTGTGAGTAGACATCAGGTTCAAGATAATATTTTAATCTTTCAAGAAGTTCTTCATCAATTTAAGACCCGGAAGCAAACACAAAAATTCAACGCAATCCTCAAGACGAATATGCAAAGGGCGTATGACATAGTTGAATGGGATTTCCTTCACAACTATCTACTCAAATTGGGATTCCATCCAAGATGGGTTCGGTGGGTAATGCAATGCATCACAACAACATCCTTTAATGTAAGATTTAATGGTGAGCATCTACATTATGTCCATCCAACTAGGGGACTCCAACAGGGTGATCCTCTCTCTCCATATATATTTATTCTACCGGCGAATGTTTTATCAAGTCTTATTAACCAAGCTGTCAACATGGGACACATCAAGGGTATTAAGTTAAACAGGTGGTGTCCTACCCTGTCCCACCTGTTTTTCGTTGATGATGCAATTTTCTTCCTAGATGGTAACATTCAGGAATGCGAGAACCTGGCTAACATATTGAATCGGTATTGTGGCCACGGGACAGGTCGTGAACCGCAACAATTCTGGAATGCTTTTCAGCAAGCACTGCCCTTTGAGTCTACAAGAAAATTTGGCGCGTGAGTTTAGAATGCCTGTGCTGCAACGGTATGGAAAATATTTGGGCATGCCATCTGATTATGGCCGCTCAAAAAGAGAGATGTTTTCTTGGATTTTAGGGAGAGTAAATGCAAAATTGAAGGGCTGGAAAGAAAATTTAATCTCCAAAGGTGGTAAGGTTGATCAAATCTGTTGTATAGGCACTTCCACATTACGCCATGTCAATCTTTAACCTTCCCTTATCTCTTTGCAAATTAATTGAAAAGAGTATTGCTAGATTTTGGTGACGGAATGATCATAAAAAAAAGCAAGAATACATTGGTAGAAATGGGAAGTTCTAAAGAGTAGCAAGGACAATGGAGGCCTAGGATTCTGTGATATAATAGAATTTAACAGGGCTATGCTTGGGAAGCAAGCCTCGCGATTACTACAGTAGCCTCAATCTTTATGGAGTCAAATCTTCAAAGGACTGTATTATCATGCAAAGGACTTCCGGTCAGCGGATAGAGGAACTCGGCCATCCTGGGGCTGGCAGAGCATTCTGATTGGCAGAGATGCAGTTATACCACACATGAGATGGTCAGTTGGTCATGGGAAAATGACCAAAATCCGTGAAGATAGGTGGTTACCTATAGGGATTCTTGGTGGACCTGCGACAAGAGCAGAACCAATGATGGTGGCTGATCTCATTGATCATATCCACCACACTTGGAACATCCCTCTGGTCTACCGGTTTTTAGATGATCAGGCCATAGCAGAAATTCTTACCATCCCAGTAAGACCTCTCTATGCCAAAGATCAATTAGTCTGGACAGCCACGAAACATGGCAGGTACACTGTGAAAAGCAACTACCATGCTCGCACCAAGACTACAAGCAACCATAGCAGTAACATCGCACCAACTTCTTACTAGAACCCCAGGATATTATGGCAAAGAATCTGGACAATGAAAACAGCACGGAAAATTCGAACCTTCCTATGGTCTATTTGCCAAAACGCACTCGCAACTAGAGCAAATTTATTTCAGCGACACATTATCACATATCCCTTATGTAAACTCTATCATCAACACGCTCTAGAAACCCTAGAGCATCTATTCCTATTCTGTTCATGGACTAGGGCTATCTGGCCTCACCCACAGATCAACATCAAATCATCGGCTCATACAATTCAATGATTAGATGCATGGCTAACAGAGAGGGTTACAACACCTAAAATCTTACTTGGATTGGAAACCATAGCAATGTCTTATGGCAGATCTGGAGAATGCGGAATAGCTTCATCTTCCGCCGTTAACAACCGGATCCAACCCTAGCAGTGGAGGCTGCTATCGCACAAACCAAAATATCTCAGATCTCTGCTCCAAACCATTCGCGAACACGGCAATCTAATTTGAATCCTGCACAACTATGGAGGTCACCAAATTCGGGAACCCTGAAATGCAATATTGACGAAGCTTATCAGCCTACAAGCATAGAAGGCTCTATGGCCTGTGTTTGTAGAGATCATCATGGTTGACTTATAGATATTTTCTCTAGAAGATTTCTAGTTGCTTCGGCTCTATAGGCAAACATCCAGGCGCTCACCTTAACTCTTCACCATCTACTGCAGCAAGGCTTCAACCGTGAACATCTCTTGATCGAATTAGACTGCATCACCCTCATCGACACTGTGAGAGATGGGAGATCGCTGCCATGGGAAACTCGACCCCATTTGCAGAGGCCGCCGCTTTGCTTTCCATTTTCCCTAACCTCAGTTTGCGACACTACAGGCGTGAAGTGAATGCGATCGCGGACTGGGCTACAAAAGTCCAAGACAATAGTACCTCGGCCCACAACTGGTCCATTTTCCCAACTTTTATTCTACTAGACCTTGTTTATGCAGATGCTTTAGCCTCAGGTTGTAAGTTTCCTATTATATGAATACAACCGTCCTTTT
>NC_052616.1:11603444-11776010 GCF_016545825.1 Eucalyptus grandis | reverse complement strand
AGATGGTCCGGAACCGAAAATTTATGCTGATGACTGTGGTGAAGTCCGTTTATTTAATCAGGCTTTATTTTTGAGCTAAGAATTTTTAATATTAATTATTTAATTTTCGAAATTAATTAATTATTTATTTATTTCCTGAAAATGCAACTGGGATGGCCCGTGATTGGAAAATTATGCTGATGACCGTGGTGAAGTCCATTTATTTAATTAGACCTTAATTTGAGCTAAACGGAATTTTTAATATTTAATAATTAATTTTCGAAATTAATTAATTAATTAATTAATTTTCGGAAATTAAGTTGGAGATGGCCGACGACCGAAATCTCTTGCTGATCGTCATGCCGCAATCCATTTATTTATAGTCCGTTTATTTAATCGGGCTTTATTTTTGAGCTAAGAATTTTTAATATTAATATTTAATTTTCGAAATTAATTAATTATTTATTTATTTCCTGAAAATGCAACTGGGATGGTCCGTGATCGGAAAATTATGCTGGTGACCACGGTGAAGTCTATTTATTTAATTGGACCTTAATTTGAGCTAAACGGAATTTTTAATATTTAATAATTAATTTTTGAAATTAATTAATTATTTATTTATTTTTCGGAAATTAAGTTGGAGATGGCCGACGACCGAAATCTCGTGCTGATCGTCGTGGCACAGTCCGTTTATTTAATTGAGCTTTAATTTGTGCTGAATGGATTTAATTGTGGATAATTACTTTAGAAATGGGATGAATCATCATGAAAGGCACGTGGCTCAGTGATTTGGTATATCACTTCGGAGAATGCATGTGGCTCGATGGTTAGTACGTCACCTTTGAGAATGCACGGGGCTTGATGATTAGATATATCACCTCGGAGAATGCACATGGCTCGGTGACGAAGTATGTCGCCTTGGAGAATGCATGTGGCTCGGTGATTAAGTGTGGCATCCTAAAAGAGACACGTGGGCTCGGTAATTTGATGCATTACCTCGGAGAATGCACGTGGTCTCAATGAGTACATTTGGCATCTAAAAGGACACATGGCTCGGTAATTTGATGCATTGATGCATTACCTCGGAGAATGCACGTGGTCCCAATGAGTTCATTTGGCATCTTGAAGAGACACGTGGGCTCGGTAATTTGATGCATTACCTCGGAGAATGCACGTGGTCTCAATGAGTACATTTGGCATCTAAAAGGACACGTGGGCTCGGTAATTTGATGCATTACCTCGGAGAGATGCACGTGGTCCCAATGAGTTTATTTGGCATCTTGAAGAGACACGTGGGCTCGTGACTCGATGCATCGCCTCGGAGAATGCACGTGGGCTCGGTAAAGTAATTCATTACCTCGGAGAATGCACATGGCTCGGTGATTGGTTTTGTTAATTGAGTCTGAATAGCAATAGCTTGAATGACCGGGAAATGGTCAAGGCTGACATGTAATCGACGTGGTCGATTGATCATTGCTTTGATTTGATGTTGTGAATTGATTGACTGATTGAAAAGAACCGTGAGTGGTCTTATTGGCTTGTAATCGACTAGGTCGATTTGATCGATGCTTCGATCGGTGATATGATTGATTGTGTGCCTATTATGAATTGTACTGACTTGCAGGTGGGATATGAGGCCACGGTACGTCTTCTGCCCAGTGCGTGTATAGGCAGCCTTTAGTATAATAGTTTACTAATCGGGCTTAGTGGGGTAGAACTCGGCGAGACGTAGTCTCATCCCAGTTTGGGAAACCATTTCAGGACCCCGCAAGAGCCGAGGAGGAGAAATCCGAGAAGGAGAACTTGGAGGTGAGATTTGAAGAGAAGGATTTTGGAAGAAGAAGATAGTCCCGAGAGGGGCCTTGAGTACGGCCCGGATGGCTGAGAGTTTATCTTCTTTTGAGATCTCCTTTTTGATGTGAATAGTTATGAAGTGATTTATGGTTTGTATAAAAGTTTGGTTATAAATTTCAATATGAAAAAGATGGCTCTGTTTTTCTATCCCATCGTTTTATTGTCTGGGGATTTTAACTGCTTCCGCATGTGCTTAAAAATGAAAGGGTCGGCGATACATTGTCCTGGGATATTGTCGCGACCCGATCTCACCGCCCCCTCGAAATGGTATCCAAGGATGGGAAAGGTCGGGTTTAGGGGTACTTGATCTCGAGATCACGAGCTCTCCCAAGCTCGTACCCCGCGTGACAGTAGGTTTATTTATGCGATCTAGTTGTTTATAACAACCTAAAAAATATACAGGAGTCGCCACTAGCCTCAACTTTGGGGGTTGGCTAGAAACCCAATCGAGGGTCGGGAGTGTTCCCTCGATTCCTACGCAACCAGATATCTAGGTTCGGGGACTTGAGTTACACTAATTTTGCTATTAGCACCCTTTCGGTACCTAAACAGTATGTCGTGTTTTTCCTAACATGTCCATGCATTTCTTTTTACATTTTCGGGATCATCAATTCCCAAACTAAGTGATCGTGCGTGGTTGATCATTTTCATGCTATTCTATTTCTAAAAAAATAGAAAGGAAAACAACCAATGAAATTGAAATTGCAAAACATTAAGTAAGCAATCAAGGAAAAACAGTAAATCTATCAGGCAATCCTAAAAAATATAAAAGAGAAAACAATTAAAAAAAGAAAGAAAGAAAACCCGCAACTCGTTGGGTTTTATACAATGCATGGAACCCGAGACATATGTCGGGAAAATGGGTATTACATCAAAATGGTCGGAATGGACATCGACCTCCACCATCGTCACGCCTTCTCCATCTTCAAGGTCCTAATCTAAACCTAATCTAAGAAATTTATGACTAGGTGCATACAAGTGAAAGAAACAATCATCATTATTAAGATCAAAGCAATTGGTAGAACCCATGTACGATTGGCTCTAAGAAAAAGGCACAGAAATCAAGCACTTTATAAAGAGCAATTTTCATGAATGGAATTTCTTGAGGCGTATCAAATTCAAGTAAAGTCAAATTTATGGTCGAAAAGCAACAATCGCTAAAGCATGCAAATCAATCATAAGCAAATCAGAGAATGATGTATGATAACTGATTTGTTAAGCCACCTAATCAATGCATGAAAATCATGAAATTTGAACATAACGTAGGGTTAACTGTGAAGAAAATGTTTGATTTAGACATTTAACCCTAAATCCATATGCAAAAGGCCACACAAATTCACTAACATTGATATGTGACTTGTCATTAGGAGCAAAATGCATGACAATTTAAATTGTTGCATGTCAACTTGAATTCTAAAATTACTTGACTTTAAAAATTCTCAAATTTTAGCGTGGGATGGATATGGATATTATGGACAGCTTTCATTGAGAATTTATCCTCAAGATCATTATGTATAAGATCACACAAAATTGGTAGACAGTCAGATTCATAGAGACAAGACAGCACTGCAGGTCAAGACAAATTCAGACTTCAAAACTTGATCTAAAGAAAAGAAAAAAAAAACAGGGCAAATGATGGGCAAACTGGACAAACTAGGCATCGTTAGAAAGCTCAAGGTGTCCTTTACGAATTCCTATTAGGTGACAATTGCAATTTAGGTCTTTTCCTAGCTCAAGTAAAGCCATTTGTATAAGTGGTCAGATCAGATCATAACAAGCAGAACACATCAACAGATTAGTGCTCTTTGCAAGAAGCATCAGGCAGTGCAAATGATGACCAAATCGCACATATAATATGTCATTAGAAAGCTTGAGAAGTCTCCTATGAATCCTTAGAAGGTCATGAACACAATTAAAATCATTTTCTAGCTCAAACGAAGACATTTAGCAAAGAGGTCAGATCAGTAACAGAAATAACCACACAGACCAGAACAACTTTCCAGATTCTGGAGTAGACTTTTAAAGAAGATTTCATGTGGCTAATGATATCGGATCAGGACGTATTATAGCTCGTTAGAAAGATAATCAAACCATCTTTGACTTTCATGAAGACATCAAGCACAGAAAACCACAACAACCAGCTCATATCAATTCATTTTGCACAGAAGGTCATCCGAAACAGAGAAACAAATATTTGGCAGATTCTGGACCTAACTTTGGACAGGCAAAAACCATATTAAATGAAGTCCGATTAGGGCGTTTTATAGATCATTGGAAAGATAATCGAACCATCTTCAACCTATATGAAGACTTCGAACACAGACAACCACAGCAACCCGCTCATCTAACGTCATTTTGCACAGAAGGTCAGATCAGAACACAGAACACAATAAACAACACAGGTTCAGTAACAATGGCACAATGAGTGGCATCAGATCTATATACTCGGTAAATCAACTTCTAAGAAATGTTTCATATCAACACGTTTTCAGATCTGACATTATCATGACCTATTTCTCGCTCATGCTTTTGAGGTATTTCGTCAAACACTTCACGTACAACAAAACGATTAACTGAAGCTATGGAATGGGACTGAAGCCATGTTTTCATCTAACATTCTAAAATCAATATTAAAATCACAGAACCATCACAAGTCATCTAGTTACAGCTCAGATCTTAAGTGAATTACACCCGAACTACGTGAACATGATTCTTCTACACATTTCATTGCAACAGAGCAGGAGAGAGGGGAATGAGTTTACCTGGTTTATCAGTGATACGGATACTGCAACAAGAGTTCCAGACGAAGAATAAGAGTTTTATGATCGTCCAAGAACGAGGTTGGAACCAGCGATGATAAGTTCGAACAGAAACTGGATTCGTTGTATCTTAGGGAAGCTGGATTTTCTGACTCTTTTGAGCGATTCGAGTGAGATCAAGCACATGCCAGACCACTACAACACCTTCGGATCGTCGGAGATTATCAGATTTGGAGAAGTTAAGTTCTGGCAACGGATGGATCCACTGATTGTCCTGATTGGTAGTGATGGTCCAAAGCGAACCTGACATGAACCATCGTCGAGAAAAATTCTACACGAGGGTTGCAGCTCGAAAAAAAAAAAAGAATATAATTTCTTGAGGGTTTTCTCAGCTAATTCTTTGTTCTTCTCTCCAGAACTTTGCTCCTCAATCACATGAATCCATTCCACCAAAGAAAAAGAAAATCACATAAATACACTCTCAGAAACCCCAATCCAGCATACAAAAGACCCAAAAATGCGACTTCTGAGTTGGTCGGTTTCTCTCTTAATTTTCAACATCTACTCCGGATAAGAAGGCCCGCTCTAAAATTACAGCAGTCTGAAAATGGTGAGTGGAGCATTCTTCGAACAGGGACGCGCATCTTCCCCATTAAACGTCTCCCACAGGATTTATGTCCATCTAATTGTAGTGCTCATCACAGCTCTCTCTAAATAAGGTCCCTTCACGAAATTTCGAGTAGAATAATGTTTTCCTTTTCTAGTTGGCTAAATACGTAGTCGGTAAACTATGCAACAAATATAACGTAATATTTCTAGTGGAATAATGTTTTATTTTTTTATTGGTTTTAAAGTTTCCCGTAATCATTTAAGTGACCGCAAGTATAAATAAGGTCCATTCTCGAAGTTCTGGGGCAAGTTCCTGTTAACCATCTCAAACTGATTCTTGCTTCTGCCTTCTTATCTTGAACTAGGAAAACACTAAGAGAGACCGAGAGAGGGAGAGAAAATGTCAAGGATTGAGCAAATTTTTGAGGAGCTTGAGGCAGTCGAAAGGAGGATAAGGCGTCTCAACTGGGACCTCGACGAAATCATTCTGTTCGTGAATTCCTTTTTGCGCCGTAGGCAGGCTGGGAATATCAATCGCCCGGAAGCCCGCATGGCAGCGACGCAAGCGAGAGCGCGGGAAATTCGAGTGGAGATCGCCCGGGCTAGAGAGGAGCAGAATGCGCTCATCGTCGAATTCATTGGCCTAATAGTGTAACGACCTTACCCGTGGGATGCAGTTTTAAGGATGATATACTTATATAGTTGGGAGAATAATCGTTTCTTGGATATGGTTCTTGAACTTCGGGATTGATAATAGCGTTTTCTTATCGTTTTCTGGTGGTCCACGGAATAAGAAATAAAGATATATAGAAATATTCTGTGGAGGTCGCATTGAATATGTTTGGATTTTTTTTTTTTTTTTTTTTTTTTTGTTTACAATGCTCATAGCTTTTAAACTCATAGTTTTAAAGTGTATGGGGCTTTCATACGATTGGAAATATCTTTCATCCATTTCTTTTTATATATGATTATGTATAATTACTATGTCTCATATCATTTTCATGTTTGCCGGTCATTGAGTTGCAATGAGTATGGTGCTGGAGACTGGGTGGCAGTAAATGAGGAAGAGAAATAGGCATGCACAAGCGAAAAATAATAATACTGAATAGAAAAGCTAGGAAAATAAAATTCATGAAGAAGTCCCTTAATTCTTATGTTCATCCAACATCTGCTTTTATAAACGTGTGCACTTGAGATCTTCGATGATACCCACCTACCGGAGATTATGTATCCTTCAATCATCCCCCAAAGAAAAGCATGATAATACCTGAGTATGTGATAGAAAAGAAATGATATAATTAGGTATTCTCTATTATTTTGAAAGTCCAAATACTTTTTCCGCGTGAAAAATTGTCATTGCTGGTGCGTGGGAAAAAAAAAATGTTGTATGACCTAATAATTAGTTCATCGAATATGGAACTCACATAATTAATTATCGAGACAGCATTAGTCCACAAGCTCCGAATATCCATTATAAAGGTCGTCGGTTCCTCTCCACCATTTGGATCCATTCTTGTGTTGATTGCTGCCGGAATATCCATTCTATCAGTAGCTCAGTGATAGGCAAAAGTAATGTATCCCTTGGACTGGCATTGTTTAAGTCTCTAAAGTTAATAAAACACTCTTAACATTGGTCATTCTTCTTTTTCGCTGGCTAAATTATTTACAAGCCGAGCAGGGTATACATTTCAGTAGCTCTGATAGGTTAGTCGAATTCTGCCTCGATTTCAGCTACTAGCTCCCGATGGAAAGAATTTGGTTTCTGCATGAATATTCAATTAAGATAACCTCTGTTTCTCTCGTCAGCCGGTGAGTAGGCATATAAAAGTAGATAACATGCACATGCACGTGCCCATAGACGTGAAGATTCCCTCTTTTATCAACAAAGGCAATAAATCCAAGATGCATAAATAAGGATGAGTTCTTCTATTGCGCACGGAAAGGTCAAAAGCCCACATATGTGCGCATTGAACGAGAATGCCATGGATTAAAAGCACGTATTGTGAAAGTTAACGCGGAAACTTGGTAAGAGAGTCGATTTAATAAATGCAAGATGTATAAATAGGGATGGGTTCTTCAAGAGAGCTTTTTTTGTTTGATTTGATTTTCCATTTTTCTAATCACTTCCTGATCCCACTCATTTTCTTTTCTATGGCCAAGAACCGATGTCCTTCGCCTTTGCAAGACTCCTTCAGGTCATACCCAGAAGTACTAGAGACTCGTCAATGTAATTTTTCTACTGACAACTTATGAATTTAATTCTACGTATCGCAACTGCTATCACTCACTCAAATATAACAGGGCAACAAAGTATCTTACGAGCAAAATAATTAGCAACACCTAGCCACACTTCCTGAGGACTTAAAGATTTGATCGTATCCAAGTAGCTCGCGGTGCTAAGTGTGGCTCCTAAAATTCATTTTTCCCCGATTCAACCTCATGCGGTACTTCCTAACTACTAGAAATGTTCCCCGCGATTTTACTCTTGACTAATATATCATCAATGCATGCCTCCATATTCCTTTTCTAGCGTCGACAAAATATTTCTTGCCCGCCTGTGGTACGTCGCGAGTTCGAAGGGCAAGTCAGCATATTCAGGTACGCATTTGACAACTTGTATTCCACTTCCATACCTCGACATGGCTCAGGGATTGCTAAGCGGCCACGAATGTCCCTATGGCGAAGTGGTGCTTAGCTTCTCAAATCCTAATGACCGTAACTTGAATTGAAATAAAAGTTATAAACTAGTTACACTTATCAAAGTTCACATTGAAACGACTTATGATTAAGGCAAGCAAGAGTAATACAATGGAGCTATAACAACGATTCAAAGTATACTCACAAGAAAAAGATGAATGAAAATGAAACACGAAGAATTTTAACTTGAACTTTAATATGCTCAGACAACGAATCACGTTTGACGATGAACCCCTCCGCGTTTACGATTTGGGTTGAAAACATGTTTAGCGAATGACCATTTCGATCAAATCAATAAGTGGTTAGTAGGCTTATGCACTTGAATTAATCAAAAGGATTGGAAGCAAAAGTTCATATGTTTACCTTCAAAGAACCAAAGGCAAGGACCGGTCTTGATGCAAGGATTCATTGCCTCGCGGACACCGAACTCTCAAGTTGATTCTTCAAAGTCCTCACCTTCAGCCTCAGGAGCAGCCAGGCGTGTTGCTGTGAGTGTTTGAGTTCGTGACCGTGAGGGGCCGAGTTCAGCCGCGAGTGACTGGGTTTCGATGGAATCCAACAATATGTGGCCGAGTTTCGATCCGAATTTGCTCATGGCTTATTTCTCTTCCTTCTGCTAGATGTCCTTGCATGGTTGAGTGTGTTCTCTCGTGGCTGAGCAGTACTTCTACTAATGGTGAGCATGGTTCGGGTGAGTGGTTCCCTTCCTAGAACCGAGAACCACCCACTAAACACCGGTTCCGAAAAATTAGAACCGGGAACTGCCTATTATTTCCATGGATCCACCCAGTTCGGTCCGGTCCCCAAGTGCGTCTATGGAACCGGTCTCACCAAGCTTTATCTACTCAATACAACGTTTCCCAACAAGCCAAAGTAAAGCAAAAAAAGAAAGAATTTCCCAATTTTTAATTGGAAGATTAGTTGAAAGATCCGGCTCATATTTAATGTTGAGAGTTGAGGTTATGAGTTGATGGGCGTTGATTTTAAAAGTCAATGTTGTGAGTGAGAGATAGAAAGACGACTCTGACAAGGTGAGATTCAAATTAGTAATTTTAGAGTTTCCATTTTTCTTAAAATTTCTTTTGGCTGAAAATTTTCTTAAAAGTCCAGTCCAGTGGGTGATTCTACACCTAGAATCGAGAACCGGACTGGTACTTGCTGGTTTTAATAAATTGGAATTAGCAACCGAACTTGTTCCTCGGGAACCGCCGATTTTGATCCATTACGGTCTAATTCTGAGCGGTTCTCAATTCCTTAGCACATCTTTACTTTCACCTTCGCTCGACCTTGCTTGGCCTTTTAAGAAATCTTTGAGAGTGTTGACACCTAAAAAAAAATTAATTAAAAATTAATTAAAAAGATTAAAAAAAAAAAAAAAAAGTTTAAAAAAAGAAAAAAAGAAAAAAAAAGTTGGGGCCAATGATCTAAATGTGACTAGCCAAGCTCAGGAGGTCAGATTGGAATTAAAATGGCAAATTGGGGCAAAAATGCAATTTTCAAAAGTTGAGGGACCAATTCGCAAATTTTGTAAAATTTCACCCAAGCCCTTAAATCATCATCTTAGCCCCCAATTAAGTTGAAATTGAACTTGGGTCAAGTCTAATTAATCGAATTGGGCGAAAATGACCAAATTACATTGAATTGGACATTTTCGGGCAAGAAAATGGCCAACTTTGAGGGACTTTCTTGCAAAATGGGATGGAGATAATTGTGAAAAATGGTCAAGATCTTAAACTACTATACATGAGATTTCTAATTGATCAAAAAACGCAGCCAAATTAGTGGATTAAAGCACTCAAATCAGCAGCCAAAACTCAGTCCACGAGTTGGTCTTAATCCGGAGTTGCTGAGTAAGCAATTTGGTGGCCCCACCATATCCTCCTCAGATGCCCAACCAGCCCGATCTTTGCACGTGATGGAAGACCGTATATGGTAGTGCAGGTGGACGAAAATTGGCCAGGGATAAGCTTCTGACAACACCGGAAATTCGCAGCAAAGTCCGCACACTCAACAGCTGCAGAACTTAAAAAATTGGCTAAGTCTGAAGAGTAGGTGAAGTGGCCCTGTTGATAGGCTTGGTAGGTGGACAAAAGGCTGACCAAAAATCCCTTAATTTGGGGGATAAGATCACTGAAGCAAGGTATTTCAAGGGATGAGAGAGAGGAGACGAGAGGAAGAAGGGAGAGCTCGGAATCGTCCCCCAAAAAGGCCCTCAGAAGCAACTCCAGAAAAGCAAACCCAGAAATTCCAGATCAATCTTCTGAGAGAAAAGTGAGATTTTCGCAAACTTGCAGCCAAAATTAGCCAAAACCTTAAACTAGAGAGTGAAACTTCACTCAAAGATCTTTCCATCCGTAGGTCGCACGTCCAAAATGGAGATCAGGAAGGCCTCCTAAAGGCCCCCGAAACAGTGCCCTCCTGGCGGGCCAAGAAAGCCCGAAAATTTTTGTAAGTGTCGAGACTGTTTGGTCACGAGTGAGGAAATCCAGTGTTTTTGAGAAATTTGAGAGACAAATGAGGAAAATATTGACTTTTAACCCAAACTAGAACACATATAGTTTGGCTGGGTGTCAATTTTTCAAACAAAAAACGTCTCAAAGTCTAATTTTAGAGGTCAACGAAAGCCTTCGTTGTCAGTTCTTCTTTTCTGCAGGTCTCATTTCCAGTTGAAGAAGCCAACTTCCATAGGTCCCCAAGGATAATTTCTCGGTTTTATCGGCCAAGAACCACTTGAAAAGGAAACTAGGAAGCAAGTTCCACATAATATTGCTCATGCGTTGAGATTGAAGGCCGCAAACATAGCCCGAGGAAGCTGATTTGGGGTGATTTGATGCACGCCAAGTGTTCAACAAAATGCGCAAACCAAGTTTCGATCTTGAAACGATCAATTTGAGCCCGGTTATTGTGATATTCATGTGCTGTGTTGTTAAATGTTAGCATATATCGGTTTAGGAAATTATTATTTTTATTTAAATAAAAAATAAAAAAATCCAAAAATCCAAAAATTTCAAAAAAAAATATAAAAGTGATAGATATATCAAATTAAGGCAAAAATGGCATCTATGAAATTTTCCTAATTTTAAAAGGTCATTTTCCTAATTTAATGCTATTTTTGGTATTTTATAACCATTTTTGTAAATAATCCATTTTGCGTAGATTAAAACTATTTAAAGTAATTTCATGCACATAGAGCAATTCCATGCATATTTGAATTCTCATTTTGCTCATGGGGGTCCTGTCCCGGGGCGTGATAACAAGGCCATGTAATATTATTTGCCCGACTTGTATCGGGTTTATATTTTCCGCGTTTATTTTCAAGTCATTTCAATTTCTTGGATGTTTACTTACGCGCTGCTTTTCATTAATTTGAGTGTAAATTTCTCTTCTAAATTATGTTAGGATTAGTCTAGACATTAAAAGAAAAAAAACTACAAAAACATTTGCATGGACACTTAGTGGTTTCATAAATATTATAATTGGCAATCAAGATTGTGTGGCCATTTAGATAAACAACTTTCCAAGTTAGTGGTACCGCAAGGGCGTTAATAGAAACATTGGCGTAAACAAGTCCCCGTTCCTAGAAATCTCTGGTTGCGTAGGAATCAAGACAACACTCCCGTGTCTTGATTGGTTTCTAGCCGACCCCAATAGGCTAGTGGCGACTCCTAGAATTACATAAGTTGTTAAGAATTAAAATTCAAAATCCAATGTTGCGCGAGGTATGGGCTTGGGAGAGCCCGTGCCTAATCTAGGGCCATCGGTCCGCCTCTTTAGGCAAATACCCCTAAACCTTCTTCCTTTTCCCCCGGACGGAAAAAAAGAGGTCGTGACAGTTTGGCGACTCCGCTGGGGACTTGGTTGCAAACCTTAGAGGACTTAGGCCGTAATAACTTGGTTGGTTGTTCACTAACATGGTCTTCATTTGATAGCGCGTGTCAAAGTCGCGTGGAAAACAAGGTTAGCCCGCTAACAATGTGTTAAATGTTTTTATAGGTTTGGAGTAATAAGGGGTGGAGTGTTTGTTAACCCATCTCTTTTGTAGGGAGGCGTAGGAATGTATGCCTATATGGATGAAATTGAAGTGTTGTTTGGATATCAATTGATGTGTGTGCATTTATACTTATCTTAGCACTACACATTTACACACACCACCCGCGATCTAAAACCCCGATCGCATTAGGAAGCCCATAGAAGGTGCCAAAAGATGGAACCCGTTCGGGGAATGACCCATGGTTATCCACTTTTGGTCCCGCTCATTTTAATTAATGATAAAGAGAACTGTCCGACGTAAATGCGGAGTGGGGAAAACTCTTTTGATCTAATCAAAATGGGGACCTTAAGCCTTTAGAATTCCGCCTTTATGCGTCAAACCTCACAAGTTTACATCCGCATATGATTTCTCTATCTACTTGCTCACTTCGGATTGAAATTTTCATTTTTTGGAGATTCACGGAAATCAATAGAATGCCCTTGAAAATATAGGCTTGATGCTCACTCTTAATAAATAAACATTTCAAATACCTTTGATCTAACCCCATAAAACAAATGTTTTTGTTTTCAATTGTGAACTCAAAGTCACATTTTGTATAGAAATTTTTCCAAGTCAAGATTACATTTTGGGGGCATAGAATTAAAATCAATTTTTCAAGAAAATTCTTGGTCGCATTTTGAAATTCAAATCACATTTTGTGTATTGATTTCTCAAAGTAAAAATCACCTCACCTTTGCATGAGTGAAATTACAAATTAATTTTTCAAAATCAATGCCCCGTTTGTGTATGAAACTTTTGGAATAGAGTGGGCATTCAATTGATAGCCGTGGATCAATCTTTTAATGAAATCTCCTCTTACTAATAAAATCTTGATGAAATACCAAATTTTCGTGAGTGGATACTACGAAGAAGGTATCGTCGCCTTGATTTCATTGTAAGAGGCGGCTTTATTGAAAGATCAATTTTTCATCCATGTACTGACATTATCTTCCTTTCACAGGTCATGCGTGACAACCATTCCTTGAACTCCTCTTGCTTGACCATGCCAAAAGTGGACTTTAAAGCTAGGACGAAAATTGTGCTTATTATGATCCTCTACGGAAGAGCTTCTTGTACTTTATCATTGTCATTAGGAACCGTGTTTTGCGTTTTGGGTTTTAATTGTGAACCCAATCAAATGCTTTTGTAAATCATACAACTCACATTTTTTAATAATGAAATTAGAGTTCATAAAAGTTATATTCTTTAAAACACTTGAAGTGTTTCAAACGGACCCTCTGGGCTGAGTTTTATGCCTTAGCTTCAAAATGTGTGAAAATGAGTTTCAAGAAGAACTTGCGTAATACTTTATCTCTTCACTTAATCGCTTTTGCAGGTTGATCTGTAGAATGATGCTTTGAAGGGGTAAGGTTGTAATCGTTCCAATAGGGATTTCTTGCACAACATCTAACTCAGTCATCCATTTTTGACAAACAGGCAAAATGACGGTTTTGTTCAAGATTGACAAAAGTGCGGGCCTTTCCCTAACAAAGCAAGTAATGAGATGCACCAATTCATGCTCATTTATGGGCATTTTGGTTGAGCCATGAACTACTTGAATATTTTTGCAACATGTGAATTCAAACATTGTGATTAAGTATGAAAAGAATCATCAAGGCCTCGAAGATCACAAATCTACTGGTCTAATGAAGTTCCACATCCTGGACGACCTCATATTAATTTGACATTCTTCGTGGAAGAAGAAATTTGTAGACATTCTTTGGCAACAAACTACTTCGTTGGTTGCAAACAAGAAGCAACTGCAATTCCTACACTTCCAATGGTGTCTTGGCATCCATTCAATATGGAGATAATTATTGGTGGTCTGCAAGACAACACTTCAAGATGTAGATGTACACAAACAAGGATCGGTCATCAAATGTTGCCTTCAAATAAAAGGTGGTAATCGTTTCAAGTTAAATTCGATTTATTTTAGGAATGCTTTGTCCTTGCACTTTGTGCAGATTTTAGTGAGGCAAATTACTGGCAAGCAACAAGATTACACAGGGAGGACAACCTGGTCCCGAATCACACGATCTCTAAAAGAAAAGGGTGTGTTCGTTCCAAAAGTCAAAACAACTCATTCATAAACTGACATAGCCACCCATGCTTACAGATTGTGAAATGGGAAATGCATTGACGCAGCAAAAATGGCGAAAAATCACCTAGCCTAAAAGGGGTATGCAGGAAATTGAGTAAAGCATGAAGGGCTCAAATGAAATAGAGATTCATCAATCCAACATGATGGAGCTGCATATGGACAAGTTATCTAACCTGGTGTGGCATGCATTTGACCATAAGGACAATGTCTTGCCTTCTTCAACAAAGCTACAATGAGATGCTAAATTGCCCAACTTTGAAAAAGGGTGTACTTCGTTCCTAAACCTAATGTACCTAAGAATAGAAATAATACATTGTTTCCATATATGTAGGAAATTTTAATTGGGGCAGATGGCCACAAAATGGATCGGGGGCACGCAATGCCTGAGTCACCCGACTTCTAAAAGGGGAATATTTCAAATGAAATAGACATTTGCCAAGTGAATTACTGCCAATCATGAAAGCAAATCCTCTCCATAGCCAAGGAAACGAGATGGAATGCAGTCATCATATATGCCGTAAAAGGGAGTATATTGTTCCTAAAATGAATCACGTCGAGTATGAAAATAACATATTCGTCTCTTTTTCCTTGCAGTTGATGAATGGGGCAAATCACTTGAAGCAGAGCAATTCTCACCCATGAGCAAGATGAAACAAGTCAATTGATTCAACACGAAAAGGGAGTATCGTCCCTAAATTAGTCCAATTCAATTGTGGAATATAAATAACATGCCCCATTTCTTGTAGGAAAAGGTGCACATTGACCACTGAAGCAACACCTTATACCAAGAAGGCATGCTAAGGCCCAACCATCCATTTTGATGGAATAAATGGAGTAAAACATCTAAGGAGCAATGCCCTCATGTGTCGAAACAAGGAGTACCCCTCTCCTTTCATCTTTGACTCCCACTCAGAATGAGTGAATTTGGTAAACGTCTAAATGGCCCATTTGAAAGCAAGATCTTCAAGGAAATGTTAACACCTGAGGAGCAAAAGCACATGAAGAGGAAACACAAGACATTTAAAGTCAGTTGCAGGAGAAGGGTAATTCGGTATCGTTTCCAAAATGTCCCTCTCTAACTTCATTATTTGACGTAGTTCCCTTGTTTGACAGGAAGCGTCGGTATTCGAGAAAGAAACTCGAGAAATTGATTTAAGCATAATCCATATCGACCAAGCAAGCATGTGGAGCCAACACATGTCAAAGTCACCTAAGTTGGCTTAAAATATGTGTCATTTCTAGAGTCGGTTCAATTAAATAAGAAAGAAACACCCCCATGGACACTACCGGTGCTTTGGCACAGTGGTATGGGGAATGAAGTGGTGCAGAAGCGGCCAGGTTCGATCCTCGGAAACGGCAACGAGTTTGCCATAAAATGTAAAAAAATAATAATAATAATAAATAAAAAAAAATTTTGCATCTTTTACTTTTGCAAAAAGAAGAAAATGCTTGAACTAATGAGACCAAAGACTTGAGATTCTCTTCAAGCCTTAAAATAGTATGTTCATTCCGTTGTTTTTCGCCAAATGGTGAAATTGACCAAGGGTAATGTTGTATCGTTTCCAGTTTTACGATCCCTGAGGATTCATGTACTAACACATTCCCTTTTTGTTCTTCGTAGGGTCGTCTGACTACTAAGGCACAGGTAAGTACCCTTCTTCTCAAAATCAAATGAAAAACAAATGGAGAATTTCCATCGCAAAAAAAAAAAAAAAAAAAAAAAAAAAAACATTTAGTGTTTTTCTAGAAACAAGCAAAAAAAAAAAAAAAAAAAGGAAATTGAAGAAACAAGTTTTCCATAAAGCTTGCAAAAATCTTCTTTATCTTTAAATTGTCCATCCACTCGATGGATCACTCATTTCAAATCAAAATTCTCTATGGAGGTTAATCCATCCAAATGATCTCAACAAAAATGAAAGGGAGGTTACTCATGCCAAGCAAGAAACATTTAGAATGAGGAAAGGCAACCCATTTCCAAACATGTCCTTTAAACACTCTGGGATTCGAGCGAAAAAGAAAACCCGTGTCATTCAAGGTCATTGAATTCATTCGCAAGCAGTACATAGACCAAGATGATAAGAGGCATTTCTTTCCTCTATCATACACACTACAGGTGACAATAGTTAGCCCATTCGAGCCTTTTAATGTGAAGAATTTTCTACAAAATACCCTGTCAAGAACCACCCCACGATGGGGCAATTATGGAGGTTTGGGTTGACATTATTTGGAGAGGGAAGATGAGAAAAGTTTCTTTACTCTCACTTGCATAAATCATTTTTGTGGTAACTTCAGGTGAATTCTTATGGAAGCTCGAAGCATCCCAAGGTGAAGAAGAGCATTCTTTTCTCTACCCAAACACCGATACCCTTTGCTTAAACCATATTGAGCCTAACTATTCATTTCTAAAACCCGAGTGGTGATTATCTCCCCACATTGGGGCAAGGCACATGATTTACCAATGCAATTGGTGTTTACATGAGAATCTGAAAAGCATCTTGAAAGTCCTAAGAGCTCAAAAAGTTTGAAAGAACAAAAGTCAAGTGAAAATTAAGGGGCATAAAAAAGCAGTGTGCCTGGTAAAAGTAAGGCTAATGCCCACAAAAAAAAAAGGGAGAGAGAGTGGAAGAAAAACAATTACATAAAGAGGAATATCTCTGTGAAAGCAAAAATGGCAAAAAAAAAATGCCTACATTGAAAAGAAAATCATTGCAAATGCAAAAGCCATTATGTTAAGATGATTAGTCAAAGGACTTTCGAGACAATTTGAATTCTAAACATTGAGTGCTTTAAAAAATGGATGATATGGTAATGATGCCATGATAATCACCAACTCTCAAATCCCTCTTCGAAAAAGTGTTGAGCCTTTTGAGCCTTTCACCAATCCAACATTACAACCTATTCCCGAAGTCTCTTGATTGGGATGATTCAAAGTGGAAATAAGGACTTCCTAAAGAAGATGCCGCTCAAAGAAGTGAGAGTAAGGTTGTCTTATCTCATCTTAAGGTTTCTTGACTTGTAAACCCGGCGGAGATGTCGATCGGTGATTAATTCATTTCATAGCCAATGATGCTTATCAATTGCTAAAACCATGACCAAACCCGCACTACGGTCCTTCTAAAAGACCTCTTTGATTGGTCAATGTGTACTTATTGCGAATGCTTCAAAGCCTTGCACGCTGGAAGAGTGAGGTTGAGTGATCGTTTTATTTCCCACATGAATAGATGGGATCAAATAGCCCTTTTCTTGAGAATATGCGAGAAGCCCTTTCTGACTAGGTGTCCTTGCTCGGCATACTTAACAAACCTTTCTCATGAGTCAAGGTCATTTTAACAAGGACTTTTCTCCCGAGAGAATTTGACGATTAATGATATCATCCGAGAGTGATGACAGTTTTGTGAGTTTGTCAAGTTGTTGGAGTTAGTTTGATTTGTTTATGCAATCATTGCCTTCTCATTACCGATACACTTTTGATACTGTTTCTAATGACATATGTTGAAATTGACCTCATCTAGTATACTTTCGCTACTAGAATACTTGTTATAATGAATACTATTTGATGTGCAGTATCCATTTCAGAATATTCTCGAATGACAGGTTCCTCCAATGAAACCACACAATTTCAAAGGGTTCATGGATTAGCCTTAAACCATGCATTTTCAAAGGGTTCTTGGTTATCCTTAAACCTTGCAATTTCACACGGTTCATAGGTTAGCCTTAAACCATGCTTTTTCAAAAGGTTCTTGGTTATCCTTAATCCTTGCAATTTCAAAGGGTTTATGAGTTATCCTTAAACCATGCATTTTCAAAAGGTTCTTGGTTATCCTTAAACCTTGCAATTTCAAAGGGTTTATGAGTTATCCTTAAACCATGCATTTTCAAGAGGTTCTTGATTATCCTTAAACCATGCAATTTTAAAGGGTTCTTGAATTAGCCTTAAATCATGCAATTTTCAAAGGGTTCTTGGTTATCTTTAAACCTTGCAATTTCACACGGTTCATGGGTTAGCCTTAAACCATGCAATTTTCAAAAAGGTTCTTGGTTATCCTTAAACCTTGCAATTCTAAAGGTTCATGGATTAGTTTTAAACCATGCATTTTCAAAAGGTTCTTGGTTATCCTTAAACATTGCAATTTCAAAGGGTTTATGAGTTATCCTTAAACCATGCATTTTCAAAAGGTTATTGGTTATCCTTAAACCTTGCAATTTCAAAGGGTTTATGAGTTATCCTTAAACCATGCATTTTCAAGAGGTTCTTGGTTATCCTTAAACCATGCAATTTTAAAGGGTTCTTGAATTAGCCTTAAATCATGCACTTTCAAGAGGTTCTTGGTTACCCTTAAACTATGCAATTCCAAAGGGTTCATAGGTTAGTCTTAAACCATGCACTTTCAAGAGATTCTTAGTCATCCTCAAATCATACAATCCACACAGTTAGTGGGACTGCCTTAAACCACATGGTTAGTGGGATTGCCTTAAACCACAAGGTTAGTGGATTGCCTTAAACCACACGGTTAGTGGGACTACCTAAAACCACAAGGTTAGTGGGACTACCTTAAACCACACGGTTAGTGGGACTGCCTTAAACCACAAGGTTAGTGGGACTGCCTTAAACCACACGGTTAGTGGGACTGCATTAAACCACAAGGTTAGTGGGACTGCCTCAAACCACACGGTTAGTGGGACTGCCTCAAACCACACGGTTAGTGGGACTGCCTCAAACCACACTGTTAGTGGGACTGCCTCAAACCACACGGTTAGTGGGACTGCCTTAAACCACAAGGTTAGTGGAACTGCCTTAAACCACAAAGTTAGTGGGATTGCCTTAAACCACAAGGTTAGTGGGACTGCCTCAAACCACACGGTTAGTGAGACTGCCTCAAACCACACGGTTAGTGGGACTGCCTCAAACCACACGGTTAGTGGGACTGCCTCAAACCACAAGGTTAGTGGGACTGCCTCAAACCACACGGTTAGTGGGACTGCCTTAAACCACAAGGTTAGTGGGACTGCCTCAAACCACACGGTTAGTGGGACTGCCTTAAACCACATGGTTAGTGGGACTGCCTTAAACCACAAGGTTCGTGGGTATATCCTTAAACCACACTTTTCAAATTGTTCACAAGTACATCCCTAGATCACGCTCTTTATATTAAGCTTACTTGCATTTTCATTTTACAATTGCAAAAACAAAAAAACAAAACAAAACAAAAAAACAAAACAAAACAAAAAACAAAAAAAAATTAGGTGTCACTTTATCTTTGAAAGAAATCTCTTTGAGCTTCCTTGCAAAGAGGGACAGCTGTTGACACCTAATAAAAAAATTAATTAAAAATTAATTAAAAAGATTAAAAAAAGAAAAAAAAAGTTTAAAAAAAGAAAAAAGAAAAAAAAAGTTGGGGCCAATGATCTAAATGTGACTAGCCAAGCTCAGGAGGTCAGATTGGAATTAAAATGGCAAATTGGGGCAAAAATGCAATTTTCAAAAGTTGAGGGACCAATTCGCAAATTTTGTAAAATTTCACCCAAGCCCTTAAATCATCATCTTAGCCCCCAATTAAGTTGAAATTGAACTTGGGTCAGGTCTAATTAATCGAATTGGGCGAAAATGACCAAATTACATTGAATTGGACATTTTCGGGCAAGAAAATGGCCAACTTTGAGGGACTTTCTTGCAAAATGGGATGGAGATAATTGTGAAAATGGTCAAGATCTTAAACTACTATACATGAGCTTTCTAATTGATCAAAAAACGCAGCCAAATTAGTGGATTAAAGCACTCAAATCAGCAGCCAAAACTCAGTCCACGAGTTGGTCTTAATCCGGAGTTGCTGAGTAAGCAATTTGGTGGCCCCACCATATCCTCCTCAGATGCCCAACCAGCCCGATCTTTGCACGTGATGGAAGACCGTATATGGTAGTGCAGGTGGACGAAAATTGGCCAAGGATAAGCTTCTGACAACACCGGAAATTCGCAACAAAGTCCGCACACTCAACAGCTGCAGAACTTAAAAAATTGGCCAAGTCTGAAGAGTAGGTGAAGTGGCCCTGTTGACAGGCTTGGTAGGTGGACAAAAGGCTGACCAAAAATCCCTTAATTCGAGGGACAAGATCACTGAAGCAAGGTATTTCAAGGGATGAGAGAGAGGAGACGAGAGGAAGAGGGGAGAGCTCGGAATCGTCCCCCGAAGAGGCCCTCAGAAGCAACTCCAGAAAAGCAAACCCAGAAATTCCAGATCAACCTTCTGAGAGAAAAGTGAGATTTTCGCAAACTTGCAGCCAAAATTAGCCAAAACCTTAAACTAGAGAGTAAAACTTCACTCAAAGATCTTTCCATCCGTAGGTCGCACGTCCAAAATGGAGATCAGGAAGGCCTCCTAAAGGCCCCCGAAACAGTGCCCTCCTGGTGGGCCAAGAAAGCCCGAAAATTTTTGTAAGTGTCGAGACTGTTTGGTCACGAGTGAGGAAATCCAGTGTTTTTGAGAAATTTGAGAGACAAATGAGGAAAATATTGACTTTTAACCCAAACTAGAACACATATAGTTTGGCTGGGTATCAATTTTTCAAACAAAAGACGTCTCAAAGTCTAATTTTAGAGGTCAACGAAAGCCTTCGTTGTCAGTTCTTCTTTTCTGCAGGTCTCATTTCCAGTTGAAGAAGCCAACTTCCACAGGTCCCCAAGGATAATTTCTCGGTTTTATCGGCCAAGAACCACTTGAAAAGGAAACTAGGAAGCAAGTTCCACATAATATTGCTCATGCGTTGAGATTGAAGGCCGCAAACATAGCCCGAGGAAGCGATTTGGGATGATTTGATGCACGTCAAGTGTTCAACAAAATGCGCAAACCAAGTTTCGATCTTGAAACGATCGATTTGAGCCCGGTTATTGTGATATTCATGTGCTGTGTTGTTAAATGTTAGCATATATCGGTTTAGGAAATTATTATTTTTATTTAAATAAAAAATAAAAAAAATCCAAAAATCCAAAAATTTCAAAAAAAATATAAAAGTGATAGATGTATCAAATTAAGGCAAAAATGGCATCTATGAAATTTTCCTAATTTTAAAAGGTCATTTTCCTAATTTAATGCTATTTTTGGTATTTTATAACCATTTTTGTAAATAATCCATTTTGCGTAGATTAAAACTATTTAAGGTAATTTCATGCACATAGAGCAATTTCATGCATATTTGAATTCTCATTTTGCTCATGGGGGTCCTGTCCCGAGGCGTGATAACAATGCCATGTAATATTATTTGCCCGACTTGTATCGGGTTTATATTTTCCGCGTTTATTTTCAAGTCATTTCAATTTCTTGGATGTTTACTTACGCGCTGCTTTTCATTAATTTGAGTGTAAATTTCTCTTCTAAATTATGTTAGGATTAGTCTAGACATTAAAAGAAAAAAAAAACTACAAAAACATTTGCATGGACACTTAGTGGTTTCATAAAGATTATAATTGGCAATCAAGATTGTGTGGCCATTTAGATAAACAACTTTCCAAGTTAGTGGTACCACAAGGGCGTTAATAGAAACATTGGCGTAAACAAGTCCCCGTTCCTAGAAATCTCTGGTTGCGTATGAATCAAGACAACACTCCCGTGTCTTGATTGGTTTCTAGCCGACCCCAATAGGCTAGTGGCGATTCCTAGAATTACATAAGTTGTTAAGAATTAAAATTCAAAATCCAATGTTGCGCGAGGTATGGGCTTGGGAGAGCCCGCGCCTAATCTAGGGCCATCGGTCCGCCTCTTTAGGCAAATACCCCTAAACCTTCTTCCTTTTCCCCCGGACGGAAAAAAAGAGGTCGTGACAAAGAGTATGTTCGGCAATTGGCCAAACAGTACCCAACTCTATTCTTTTGTTCCCGAGAATAAAAAAAGAATAAAAATCCATTTGGTAAATTTTTTGTTTTTAGAAACAATTGTTCCCGAAAATAGATTTGAAAAAAAAAAATCAAGGAGTAGAAAAAATTTGTTTCTTTATTCTTGAGAACAATTCCAGAATCAATCCAACCCATTTTTCTTTCTTCTCATTTCTTTTCTTCTTTTCTCTTTTCCCTTTTTCATTCTCTTTTTTTCTTCTTCTTCCCAACTAGTTGCCAACTGCCACCACCGGCAATCAGTGACCTGGGTGAGGTCCAACAAGTTCGCCGAAGGTCGCGTGGCCACTTAGTGGCTTGACCTTGCCAAGCAGTGTGAGGCCTGGCCTCGCCAAGCTAGGGTGAGTTCACCTCATGCTGACTGGGTGAGGTCGAACTTTGTTGGTGGCCAAGTGAGGCTTGCCAGCTGGGCAAGGCTCCTCGCCTGGCCACCGGCAATTTGGCCAGGCCAAGCCTCATGGTGGCTAGGCAAGTCTCCGATGAGTTCGTCAGACTTTGCCTAGCCGGTCGCCGACCACGGGGATACCAAACGCACGAGGAAGGAGAAGACCGGCTTGGCAAGGAAGGAGGAATAAGAAGAGAAAAGGAAAATATAATAAAAGTATTAAAAATTAAAAGAAACAAAAAAATATAAGAGTCGTAAAAAACACATTTCTATTCCAAGAATAAAAATTTTGGATAATTACCAAATGCTTTTAATTGTTTATTATTTCATCCAAAGAATAGAGTAAAAAGAATCATTTCTAAGCAGAAATTATTTCCGAAAACATAATGGTTACCAAGCACACCCTAAATGATAAATCTTGGAAATCCCAATCCTAATTTAAGTTTGGATCACCTCTTCTTGACCAAAAATCCTCACCTTTTCCATAATTGGTTAATAGATGTGAACAAAGTTGTTAATAGTGAAAAGAAAACTTATGCAGCTCTACTTGATACTTGGAGAAGGGGGGAAAATGCTATTCCTTCTCTTAATTCCCTCTTGGCTGAAAATTACTTAAGCCTTGATCGCGGGGGACGAATTTTTTATTGAATCTTTCTACGCCAAAATTTCTCTTGAAATTTTCTTCATCTTGATTGTTTCTTTGCCAATTTAGAAGGGCACGTGCAAATTTTGGCTAGGCTAAGGAAAAGGGAGTGTGACCTGATTCCTTAGAGAGCCTAGGTTAAAAAAATCTTAGTTTTGACGATCGAATGAGCTTAGAACCCAATTTGAACGAAATTTACAATATCACATGAGTCTAAATGTAATGCAGACACGCAATTCCTAAACAAAAATATCCATAATTTTTAAATACCGAAAAATGCAACCAAAAATTGCATCCGACGCATTGTTCCTCACTGAAAGTAGAATGGGTCCATGCCCTCATTGTTGATACTTGATCTTTAGCCTATGCATCCAAGGTGAAATCTTGAGATTAGGGTTTCCAATTGCAATGGAACCCATCTCTCAAGCGAAAGACAAGCAAATTGATCTGTATTGATAGAAAGACCCTGTGGCTAGACTTTCGCTATGAACGGCTATCTCATTTCTGCTACTCTTGTGGTAAGCTAGGACATTACGCAATGTACTATAAGGACTTTCCCTTTGACGAGGCAAAATTAGAGGGCAGAGACACGATGGCTTATGGCCAATGGCTATGTGCGGAGGTAAGAGAATACAACCCTTATTGACAGACATTCTACAAACCGCAGGACAAACCAGAGCAAACCGAAGAAACAGTACTTGAAACCCCTCCCTCGTGACTTCTGAATGTTCCTTTACTACCCCCACCAACTATTATTGAAGCAGAGCACCTATTGAAAGGGATTCAGCGAAGCCACCAGGATGAACCAATGCAGGGGACTTCTCTCACCACAGCGCTAATACCTGCAACAACCAAAATGAAAGGGATTTAGACTCAAATTTTGGAATTACAGTAATCAAAGAAGCTGAAAAGTACGAGATTGACACTAAAAGTGAGTGCTACCAACAAGCTGAAAAGGTATAATCCCTATGAGACAAGGAGTTTGGTACAAGAGAACTTTGATGACACACCTCATGGAAACACCAGTCTTTGCAGCAGAGGAAGCTGAACAATGGGCTATGGTGGCTGACCCTCAACAACCACCCATCCACAAATGAAGTTGATTAGCTAGAACTGTCAGGGTTTGGGCAATCCCTTAACAGTTCAAGCTCTTAAGGCCATAACGGCCAAGGAAAAGCCCGGCATTGTATTCTTAATGGAAACGAAGAACAATGAGATAATGCTTCAAAGAATTCAACGCCGTTTGCACTACCCCGACTCTTATATCAGCAACCCAATTGGTCTGGCTAGAGGTTTGGCAGTTTTTTGGAATGATTAGGTCTCCTTAAGTGTGTTTCACTCAACACAAGACTTTTTTGATATTATTTGTAGGGATGTGCAGGAAGACAGAGCTATGCACATCACATGTATTCATGCTCCTTCCATCTATCGAAATCACCAACTTCTATGGGATGAGATAAGGGAGATAAGCTACTCTAACACTTTACCTTGGGTCTGTGCCGACGACTTTAATAAAATAATCTATCCATGGGAAAAGGTAGGAAAGCGAAAAGCAGACCCTGATCGACTATTTTTGTTTAGAGCTGTCCTAAATGACTGCTCTCTCAAGGAATTAGAAAGCAAAGGCTACGAGTTTACTTGGATGAACAACCGCGAAGGGGATGAGTTAGTGAAAGAACGATTGGATCGGGTGATGTGCGTGTTGGATTGGCATTTATTGTTCCCTGAAGCTGAAGTTTATGCACTGCCTGTTGTGGGATCTGATCATGGTGCCTTACTTCTAAACACTTCAGCAATTTACAATAAACGAAGGAAGCCTTTTACAGTAAACGAGATGAAGAATGCCAAGAGGTTATTTCCACAGCATAGAATTCAGAGCAGGGACAAGATTCTGGTTTGATACCAAAATTAAAGGCTGTCTCAGAAGCTTTGGCTAGGTGGAGTCGATCAAAATTTTCAAAGTGACATCTCAAGGTGACCGCCTTACAACAACAACTACAGAAGCTTATAAACCATCAGCATTGCAACTTTGACAGAGTGGAAGCGTCTAATTTGCGAGGGGAAATCAGACGAACTTGGCAACAGGAAGAACAATATTGGGCTATGGGTTCCAGGATTAACTGGTTGAGATGGGGAGATAAGAATACAAGATTTGTCCATGCAACTACACTTTAAAGCAGGCAAAGGAACAGAATTAGCATGTTGCAAGGCGACCACCAGAACTGGGTGTGTGACCCTCAACTACACTTCTTTGCAAGATTATATCCAACAATGGGTTATCGAGACTACGGGCCTATACTTTATCAATACCCACAAGTTGTTACCACAGAGATGAATGACTAGTTAACAGCTTTGGTCACGGTTGAGGAAGTTCACAAGGCAACCTTCCAGTTGGGAACGACAAAGGCTCCAGGCCCTGATGGCTTAAATGGACTGTTTTATCAAACTCACTGGGAGGTCATTAAAGATGATCTTCTTCTCTCGGTGCAAAATTTCTTTAGGTCAGGGGCGATGCCTAGTATTCTAAATCGGACAAATATTGCTTTGATTCCCAAGACACCTCACCTAGAAAGACTGGATCAATATCGCCCAATCAGCCTATGCAACTTTGCATACAAAATTATCTCAAAGGTAATTGCAAATTGCCTGAAACCTTGGTTACCTAATTTGATTTCTATGGACAGTCGGCCTTTGTGAGTAGACGTCAAGTTCAAGATAATATTTTAATCTTTCAAGAAGTTCTTCGTCAATTTAAGACCCGGAAGCAAACACGAAAATTCAATGCAATCCTCAAGACGAATATGCAAAGGGCGTATGACAGAGTTGAATGGGATTTCCTTCACGACTATCTACTCAAATTGGGATTCCATCCAAGATGGGTTCAGTGGGTAATGCAATGCATCACAACAACATCCTTTAGTGTAAGATTTAATGGTGAGCATCTACATTATTTCCATCCGACTAGGGGACTCCAATAGGGTGATCCTCTCTCTCCATATATATATTTATTCTACCGGCGAATGTTTTATCAAGTCTTATTAACCAAGCTGTCAACATGGGACACATCAAGGGTATTCAGTTAAACTGGTGGTGTCCTACCCTGTCCCACCTATTTTTCGTTGATGATGTAATTTTCTTCATAGATGGCAACATTCACGAATGCTAGAACCTTGCTAACATATTGAATCGGTATTGTGGCCACGGGAAAGGTCGTGAACCGCAACAAATCTAGAATGCTTTTCAACAAGCACTGCCCTTTGAGTCTATAGGAAAATTTGGCGCGTGAGTTTAGAGCGCCTGTACTGCAACGGTATGGAAAATATTTGGGCATGCCATCTGATTGGGACCGCTCAAAAAGAGAGATGTTTTCTTGGATTTTAGGGAGAGTAAATGCAAAATTGGAGGGCTGGAAAGAAAAATTAATCTCCAAAGGTGGTAAGGAAATTCTTATCAAATCTATTGTACAGGCACTTCCACATTACTCCATGTCAATCTTTAAACTTCCTTCGTCTCTTTGCAAATCAATTGAAGAGAGTATGGCTAGATTTTGATGGTGGAATGATCATAAAAAAGTAGGAATTCATTGGCAGAAATGGGAAGTTCTAAAGAGTAGCAAGGACAATGCACGCCTAGGATTCCGTGATATAATAGAATTTAGCAGGGCTATGCTTGGGAAGCAAGCCTGGCGATTACTGTAACGAGCAGCTGTGACGTCCCAGGGCGTCACGTACTAAGCGCAAGTGAAATTATAGTTATTATTATTATTATCATTATCTTCCTAACTAGTAATCTCCTTTAAATAACATATAGTATTTACCATTGAAGGTTAGCATGTATAACATGGATTATTTAAATTCCTAAATTTATAGTATAAGGTTATCTTGCAATGCACATAGACAAGATCATAAAAGGCTTCCTTTCATTTTATCATCATTGGGGCATACAAAATTATCGACCTGGACTCATTCCATGTTCTTCGCCTATATATTTACATCATATACAAAACAAAAGTAAGGCGCAACAAAAGCCAGGGATATGGGTGAGGGTATCTACTCCACAAGTTCCCATACTGGCCCGCATCTATCAAAAAACAAAAGTTAGTAAGCTACAACAAGATCAAAGGCGTCTAGGCGCCGTCCATCCCCGCTCCAGGTCCTCCTGCTCCAAAGGGTAAAGGTCCGAACATCTCCCCTTCATGGTTGAGAAACCATGCAACGAACATCATCAGTATCAACTCAGCCCTACCATCATGCATCCATAAAGTTGCCTCATACTTGGAGAAAACCATGTCAATGTCGGGATCATACACGTCAAGAAGAGAAACATCAAGACGCACTACCGCCCCGTATCGAGCTACTGACGGTACATCCATGCTATCAATCTGAAAATGTTAGGTATGAGCAAACAACCTTGCCCAATAAAGAATGATAAAACTCTAACTTAAACAATCCATAGCCATCAAAGTTACAAGTGAATCATCAAACAATTTAGGATGCTAAAAGAATATATCACAAACATAAACAATACTATTACTTCATGTAAGAAATCACCTTATATGCATCCATTTCTATACTTACCCTTCACAAACTCAATCTCATATCAAAATATAATGCAACAATAATAGATGAACTCACTCGCCAAATAGAATTATATTTAGTGTGCATAAAATCACCCTCGAATCAGTCACAACCGGGACTCTACCGGCCTGATTGAGTCACTTCCAGAAAGTACGTTATCTGGACTTCCACAATACCTCTAATTGGGGGCATCTCACTCCAAGGCATCCCGGCATCACACAACCGAGGTCCTCCCAAGACCACACAGCAAGGGGCATCTCACTCCGAGGCATCTCAGTATCTCTCTACCGAGGCATCCAAGATCACGCAGCAAGGGCATCCCAAACTTCCGGGGGCATCACCGGTATCTCAGTACCGATGGTTTCATTCATCTTAAGCACACGTTCACACCACCACACCTTTGATTAATGCATTTATCGTATGCAAAGGAAAAGACTCTAAAGTATCTATCTAACTCTCATGAACCTAGCACACGTGCGTGTCCGGATTATAAGATAAAACCCATTACGTCATGTCTCATTCCATGGCGAACAGATATTTATCCCATAATCAAGCACTATGCACCGCACTCATTGCACACACATGATTCTATATGTGCTTATATCTCAAATGATATATGAGACTTACTCTTATATGACTAACATTAATAATGAGGTTCATTAGGCTCTACGTACATCACGAAGACCTAATATAAAAGACACTTCATCTAATATATTTTCTTGGGTCTAGACAGTTTACTAACTAAATGTATAGTTTCGGTTTCGGACACAGAAGGTATATTAATTCTTGTAGAAATATTACCAAATTTTAGTATGTTATATTTAAGACATAGACTAATAATTCCCATAAAGGAACTTAAGTCTGATTCTCACTGTATTAAGAGTAACAGTCGCCATAATCTTTACTAGTACCCTGTATCGACGTCCAGATTTCGTATTTACAAAGAAAATTGTTTTGCTAACCAAATCTTATCGATTTAATATAAAATTTTGACACGTCATTCCTTAAGATTTTTTCTACATTTTTCATTGATGATTCGAAGTCCAAATCTAACTAGGTAAATACAGAAAATTCGTATAATCAGTAAAGGTCAAACCGTTTCTCACAAGAACAGTTTGCTGGTTTTACTAAGTTCACTTCTGTCTCTATGTTTTTATAGTCATATGGTTATAGATACGTGTATAACTTGATCTTATAGATGTTATATCATGTAGAATAGTTTCTTTCTTATTTCTATTAACATACATAAAGAAAACTAAACACAAACAGAAGACTTCATAACTGTTTTCACTTAGAACAGAATAGATACACAGATTTTCTCACTTCTAACTCAATGAAACAACTTATCTATCCACAAATCTCTTCTACAATACTCCAATGCTTACTCACAGCAACTCAAAGCAACTTCAGCATATCTTTCTCTAACAAATGATCAATTCCACAGCTCGGCTCGAAGTGTCATTGCATCCGTAAGCCACTTATCACGATTTCTACCAAAACAACACACTCGGCATCCATTTCATCACTTCGCTCAACAAAACAGCATAAGTGACATGCAATAGCTCCTACCTTCAATCTAACACTCACTAAGCTTAGATCAATCACAAAACAGCAACTAGAAACTATATCCATCACTGTTTGGTTAGATCCTCAAGCTCCCTTGATGAAACAATGGATAACTTTCAATTTAGAGTTAGATCTTTCCTTACCTTGCTTTAGCTACTAAACAACACAGAGATGCTTCAAGATCAACACTCAAAATCAGCATGCAAGAAGAAGAAGGTTGCTGGTTTGCTTCTGGTTTTTCGCTGCTCAGCCGAGAGAAAAGATGAAGAAGAAGATGGGTTGTTCAGTTTTATATGGAGAGAGAGAGAGTGTACGAAGCTTAAGGGAAAATAGGTCTACAAACTAATCCCTAGGCTAGTGTAATGATGAGATCTTCTACTGATTATGCTTCCTTGGAGTTTATGGTTTCGGTTTCTAGAGAAGAGAAAACCGTGGGTGTTGCATGCATGGAGAAACGAGAGAGATTTTGGTGTCGTGGCTTTCATGCATGAAGATTTTCGCCATCTGTCTATCGTCGCTAATTAACGGTTAATCGATATCGTTCGTTAGTTCATTAGCTTCTAATATTTTCATCTAATTGCCTTTTGTTTCTACTTAATCCCGATTATACAAAGTCACAACATATATATATATATAACATATCGAATGACATAATGTATCGACTAGTCAATGTTGGTCTATAAAGAATTCATCACAAAAAGAATGTTAAAGTTATAAGTAATTCACTAATCAAATCACCTTAACTATAATCTATAAAATAAAATAAAATCATTCGGGCCTAAATATTCATTCCTAGCCCAACAGGCTCAATTTACAATGATCCGGTCCATTAAACTTATAAATCTAATAATTCCGAACCTTGGCCCGCTTCGAGCCAAGTCCAAGCCCATAATCACTCATTAGGTTTCTCAAGTCCAATTCGTGTGGCCCACTTACTTCTCAAGCCCACACATTTCTCATGATCCATCGGGTTCAATTTCTGGCCCAATCTCATTAATCTAAGTTCCTAATGATCTAATTACACTAATGAAGGTCGATGAAATTTGGGATGTCACAATTACTATAGTAGCCTCAATCTTTATGGAGTCAAATCTTCAAAGGACTATATTATCATGCAAAGGACTTTCGGTTAGCAGATAGAGGAACTTGGCCATCCTGGGGCTGGCGGAGCATTCTGATCGGCAGAGATGCAATTATACCACACATGAGATGGTCAGTTGGTGATGGGAAAATGATTAGAATCTGTGAAGATAGGTGGTTACCTATAGGGATTCTTGGTGGACCTACGACAAGAGCAGAACCAGTGATGTGGCTAATCTCATTGATCATATCCAGCACACTTGGAACATCCCTCTACTCTACCGATTTTTAGATGATCAGGCCATAGTAGAAATTCTTACCATCCCAGTAAGACCTCTCTATGCCAAAGATCAATTAGTTTGGACGGCCACGAAACATGGCAGGTACACTGTGAAAAGAAACTACCATGCTCTCACCAAGACTACAAGCAACCACAGTAGTAACATCGCACCAACTTCTTACTAGAACCCCAAGATATAATGGCGAAGAATCTGGACAATGAAAATAGCACTAAAAATTCGAACCTTCCTATGGTCGATTTGCCAAAACGCACTCGCAACCAGAGCAAATTTATTTCAACGACACATTATCACAGATCCCTTATGTAAACTCTATCATCAACACGCTCCACAAACCCTAGAGCATCTATTCCTATTCTGTTCATGGACTGGGGCTGTCTGGGCTCGCCCACAAATCAACATCAAACCATCACCCCATACAGTTCAACGATTAAATGCATGGCTAACAGAGAGGGTTACAACACCTAAAATCTTACCTGGATTGGAAACCATAGCAATGTCTTATGGCAGATCTGGAGAATGCGGAATAGCTTCATCTTCTGCTATTAATGATCGAATCCAACCCTAGCAGTGGAGGCTACTATCGCACAAACCAAAATATCTCAGATCTCTGCTCCAAACCATTCACGAACAGGGCAATCTAATTTGAATCCTGCACAACTATGGAGGCCACCAGATTCGGGAACCCTGAAATGCAATATTGACGAAGCTTATCAGCCCAGAAGCAAAGAAGGCTCTATGGCCTGTGTTTGTAGAGATCATCATGGTTGACTTATAGATATTTTCTCTAGAAGATTTCTAGCTGCTTCGGCTCTACAGGCGGACATCCAGGCGCCCACCTTCACTCTTCACCAACTACTGCAGCAAGGCTTCAACCGCGAACATCTCTTGATCGAATCAGACTGCATCACCCTCGTCAACACCGTGAGAGATAGGAGATTGCTGCCATGGGAAACTCGACCCCTATTTGCAGAGGCCGCCGCTTTGCTTTCCCTTTTCCCTAACCTCAGTCTGCGACACTACAAGTGTGAGGTGAACGCTGTTGTGGACTGGGCTACAAAAGTCCAAGACAACAGTACCTCGGCCCACAACTAGTCCATTTTCCCACCTTTTATTCTGTTAGACCTTGTTTATGCGAACGCTTTAGCCTCAGGTTGTAAGGTTCCTATTATATGAATACCACCATTCTTTTCGACAAAAAATAAAAAAATAAAAATTGCCCTTGAAGAATGAAATTTCTAAAAAGCCTTGGTTAGTCATCCAATGAGGAAGCAATCTTGACCATTCATTTATTACTTTAACTTGGCTATAAAAAATGACAAGTCATCTATGTCATCTATCCAAGTAATCACAACTAAGCCAATGAGAAGATTGCTCAGTTAGGAAGGCTCATTTAGAGTCTTTAGATCAAACAAAAGGCTAGGGTTGCGTCTTAAGGGGAGTATATAAACATTTTCCCTCTAAAACTTGAATTGAGGGGTTCATTCTCAAACACACGCACGCACGCACTCTCTCTCTCTCTCTGGACTAAGCAAGTGGCCAAAGCCTTACTTTCTGTCCAGCAGTACCACCTTGTACCGGCGATCCACCGCATCATCGACAATCTCCGGCCCACTCCCTCGTCAGTCGCAACACTCGACACCGACTTCCCTTCTCAAAGACCACCGATCCAACGCCCTTTCTCTCTTGGCCCCACACCCGTGCTTCATGCCAGTGAGTCCATCGGGTGGTTCTAGATCTTCCTCCGACAGTCAATGATGGTCCACTAGCATTCCGATCCTTGTGACACCAATCCTCGACGAGTCGCTGAAGTTTTGGTGGTCGAACCTAGCTCGGATCTTCATAGGACCTACTCCATTTCCTTAATCTTCTTCGATTGTTCATTTTAAGCCCAATCGAACTTGTTCTCACATCTCTTTTTGTGCGATTGATTCAAATTTAAGGAGCCATTCTCGGTCCCATTATGAAGATCATTGGTGGCGGAATAGCTTTATTGAGCTCGAGATTGATCATGCTAAAGGTAAGTGTTCCCTAGAACTCTTAAAATATGCCTGATGAAGCAAGATCCGTCCATAACGATTCAAGGATCGTTTATGAGGATTTGGGGCTAGGACTTGCTAGAAATGGCTAGGAATGATGAAAGAATGGCCTGAATTGATTACTTGTTGTTTGATTGTTTGATTGTTGATGATTCATTGTTCAGAGAAGTTTGTATGCTTTCTAGACCAGAAAGCTTTGATCGAGGATATGAGCTATTATATGACCATATCTCATGAAAATGTGTTGTCGACATTTGTAAAGCATGTTTTAATCTTCGATTTGATATATTACGAGCTTCGATTCAACATCATTTATTAGATGAAACTTGCTTCGAAATATATGATGAAAATCTGGAAAACTGATCAGCTCTCCTTGTTGCTCTGTTTCTGATATACATTGGTAGTTTGTCAATTTTTTGTAATTTTTTGTGATGCGGTGTTGGAGTCGATGGCTCATGAAATTTGTTCATCACATCCAGATCTAGACCACATAAAATTTTCATAAAATACGAATGTTTGTTTGGTCCTTACAATCCTCCTTCAATCTTCCGTTTTTGTCCCTAGATTTTGGACTTCCAGCTTGACCTTTACTTGTTCTTCGACTTTTGTAAACCTGGAGTCGGTGTCATCATGAAAAGCGTTCATCACGCTTCAATCTAGATTGACAAAAATTTTCCGAAAATAAAAAGCTCATTTGCTATTTCTACTTATCATCACAAAGTTGCAGTGACATTCTAGAAACTGAAATTTTCTGTCCGACTTCTTGCACTCTTTGACTTTTACAAAAACATATGCGGAAATTGTTGGGAAGTACAATTATCAGTGGGGAGACTTATATCATGGAGCAGGTGGGAGAAGATGTTTCGATGCTATAACATTGAAGATTGGGTCATATCGGTGAGAAATGGCTAATGAACCTTACCTTAAAAGAAGATGGTGGATGGAAACCCAAGTTGTTTTACGGGCTTCGGATTTTGTGAACATCGTCAACATGAGAAATAGAATTGGGTATCTTTTGAATCCATAAGAAGGATAGTTAAAGGAATTTTGGATTTGATCTACAATGACGTGTTTGGTCCTACACTTCTAGCATCGTGTGAAAAATCAAGGCACTATATTTCTTTTACTCAAGATTGTTCCGTATATGTGTGGATATATTTCTTGTAGAAGAAAGATGATGTGTTTCAAATTCAAAGCTACGGTCGAAAATCAGTTTGATAAGAAAATCAAAATTTTGCGGATTAACAACAGAAGAGAATTCCATTTAGAGAAAATTTGATCAATTCTATGGGATGAATTGCACTGCAAGCCAAAAAACAATGCCCTATACAAAGCTTTTGATGGAATAATTAATTCGCAATAATCTTTAGAATTGAAATTTTGATCTTTAAGATTTAAGATCAATTTATCGATTTTATCAGCGAAATAATCAAGTTAATTAGATATTATTCTCTAATTTGAATTATGGATGATATATTTGGCTATTCGTTGATATTTTGTAATTTGGGTGATTGTCTTGGTTGTCCTTATTTGAAATTTTAAAAAGAAAAAAAAAAGATTGCTTGTAGATTAATTAGCTCTATTCGGTAACATTGCATGTCTAAGTAGATTCTATAATATTCAAGATAAGATTCTAACTGAAATTAGGAATTGACACAATTTAATACCTGAATTAAATTAGATATTATCTTTATTCCAAATAGTTAATTTCCCTCATTTTTAGCTATGGATTTTAATAATAATAATAATAATAATAATAATAATAATAATAATAATAAATCACTTGCATGTCATGTAAAGTAGTTACATATAAATCATTACCTGTCAATAGAGTTAGGTCATTAAATTTAAATCGCGCATATAGTTTGCGTGTCAGGATTATTTATTTAAAATTCACGTGTTATGTTAATATAAACTATTTGTGTACGTCCTTGCATGCATTGCACGTAGTTTAGCTTTCATTTAAATAAGTGAATATCATGTGCATGTCAAGTATAATGGTTACGTATTAATCATTGTCTGTCATTAGTGTTCGGTGATTAAATTAAAATCGAGCGTCATATACTTTGCATGTTAATTGAAAGTCACATGTCATGTTAATATAAACTATTTTGGTGCATCATGTAGTTTAGATTTTATTTAAATAAGCGAAAATCCTGAAAAGAAAAAAGAAAAGTTGAGTGATTGAGTGATAATTAGATGTCACATTTCAGTTGAACACATGTTTCTAATTAATATTTGTTGTGGATGCCTGCGTTGCATCGAGGTAAGTATTTACTCCCTATATTTGCAATTTATCAGTTGCCATGCTTTATTGAGTGTTCAATAATAGTTGTACCTTACATGTTAGGAGATAGAGTTAAAATCAATTCTTATCGCCTGCAAAATATTTTTCGAATAAATGACAAAATGTATCCAAAAAGCGTTAGAGTGATTTAGCGTAATCAAGTCCCTAAATTCATTTAATCATTAGCTCGTAGAAGTAAGGTATTTCTCATGATACTTCACTTTGGTATTAAATCGACCCATCATAAATCGATTAATAGCGTCTCCTATATAAAAATCATTTGCATATTAATAACTTGAACTCTAAGTCGCAAATTGGTAAGGGTATGGGAAAGCTTGAGTTAAGTCTAAACTTAATAAACCATCAACCGAGCCATATGTGGTGCACCCGAGGTAACGACACAACACTAATGCCACGTAGGACGACCGACATCCACGTCGAATTTTCCGATGAGACAAATCGCTTATCGCATCTAAGTGATCGATTTTTCAAATTTTACTCACTTAAGTGAGCAAAAAGAAAGTAATGACACTCAAGTGAGCTCCTGCTGTACTTGTCCCCAGCACAAGGTTAACTCTTTTCCTATCTCAGATTTCAACTTAAAATTTCAGAAAATTCTACGGGAATGGGCTCAAGTAACAACGTGCACAAGTGTTTGTATTTCCAACCCACGCAAGGGTATTAAATTCGAACGGGCAACGTAAATCTCTCATCACATTCACGTGTTTAGTGGGTCAAAGACAAACGTTCATATCCAACCTCGCTGAAAACTTTTAGAATCTCAGGGGTTTTCTGCTGAGTAGCTTAAAGACGATAAGAGTTGGCGCTGGCTTAGCAAGAGCAGAAGTCCCAATGATACCTTGGTGAAAAATGGAGATCAAAAAGCACCAGGAAGAATACTTTTTATTAACCAGAAACTCCAACTTTGGATGGAAACTTTGGAGCGAAAGGTTTTCATGTTAAGCAGGGGTGAAAGACGTGATATTTGTGGTGCGAGTTTAGCAAAGAGTTTTAGACGCCTCGGTGAGAATTGAAGGTTAGTGAACACCGAGAAGTCAACGCCTTGGACTTATTTATTTGGGAAAGGGTGAGGAAATTGATGATGTCGATCACCACTTCATCTTAAGGGAAGTTAAATATCAATGCGAAGGTGGACAAAATGTGTGTAGGAGCCTGTATTCAAGGATCGGAACTCGGAAAACTAACATAGAACCCTCGAATTAAACATTCCAAACACAACCCAATTGCTTCCAAGTTTTGACAAGATCAAACAATGCGATAATATATGGATCGGCAGTAAAGCTATAGAATAATAACCGAACCTCACGCGGCCTTTTTAAGAGTACCCATTGTTATCTCGTCATATTATATCGGCAGGGTCCTCCGGACATTCGCTTATGTTGGTGCCATAATACTGCTCTATGTCTCTAAGAATCTGGATCTCCTTGTCTTTGACAAAATTTACCACAACACCCTGCAAAAGCACATGCGGATTGGCATTTGTAAATTGCAATGTCGATGAGAGATTTGTCGTTATACCCACGGCAAGAACAAAAAACTGAAAATAGGATTGTCGTTGCCTCCAGTTCAAGGTTCATAATAGTTACCTTCCGCCCAAAACGGCCTACTCGACCGGCCCGATGGACGTACAGCTCTCTGCTGTTGGGAAGATCATAGTTGACAACAAGACAAACCTACAGAGTGTATTGAGAACGATTCAGTCGTCCACTCGCGCAACTAAATGGTCGTGGCGCAACAGGAAAGTAAGAAATTTGGCCTTCTGAAAAAGCAAGCATCCGACCTACGAATGAGTTGATGCACACAGCAGACAAAAACAGTAGAATGTCATCATCTGCATTATTGCGATGTTAATTTTCAGGACTAACCTGCTCAACATCAATCCCTCGAGCCCACACATCGGTGGTGATCATCAACCGAGTCGTCCCAGATCGAAATCCAGCCATTACTGCATCTCTCCTTTTGAGGCATGTCCCCGTGCATGAAAGACACAGTGAAGTTAGAATCACGCATCTTTTCTGCAAGCCACTCCACCTGCTCGACAAATATAAGGAAGACATGAAGAGCCACAGCACAAAATATAGATCAAAGAGAAATAGAGCAGTAGAGGTCTTCATGATCTCTAAGTCATCGAGATGTTTATGTTCCACCTCAAGTGTGGAACCCAACGTGGTTGGGGTCGTACCTTCTGCTTAGTGTTGCAGAATACAACTCCACAGCACAAAATATAGATCAAAGAGAAATAGAGCAGTAGAGGTCTTCATGATCTCTAAGTCATCGAGATGTTTATGTTCCACCTCAAGTATGGAACCCAACGTGGTTGGGGTCGTACCTTCTGCTTAGTGTTGCAGAATACAACTCCACAGCACAAAATATAGATCAAAGAGAAATAGAGCAGTAGAGGTCTTCATGATCTCTAAGTCATCGAGATGTTTATGTTCCACCTCAAGTGTGGAACCCAACGTGGTTGGGGTCGTACCTTCCGCTTAGTGTTGCAGAATACAACTCCTTGGCTTATGGGGCAGTTGTCGTATAGATCGCACAGAGTGTCAAATTTCCAGTCTTCTCTTTCCACTGGCACCATGTACTGGTCGACGCGCTGCAACCATACGAAGTAAAGGAAGGATTGTGTCAGAAGAATCTCAAGATCCCTAGCCGCCATCAAATGCAACTAACCCAATGTAGCTCACCTCCAGCATCAACTCATCACGCTTCACAACAATCCTTATGGGATCGGCCATGAATCTTCCTGTCATCTCTAATATCTCAGTGGGGAAGGTTGCTGAAACTAAGACAACCTGCAGAGAATGCCACTCATGCATTAGCCAGTTGTGAACATGAACGTTTATGAGCGACTCCCTAACAACTGATTTTATTTAGAACGAAGCAAATCATAGCAATGTGCTGAAAAATTACGAAGCGCACATCATGGGGAGAGAAGCATGTCTCGTCGTAGTAAAGAATCTAATACTCATCATACAAGACAAGGAGAAAAAGAAAAGAACAAGTGCCCTATTCATAGTAGAACTATGAAGCCAAAAGACAACCGTTTTATCCACCTTGTACATGCTCTAATGTCCGAATCATGTAGATATTAAGAAGGATGAAGGAGGAAAGAAAATTCCAGATCTCTCATCAAATTTTGAATTTTATAAAAATTAAATGCTCCATCTTGCAGCATGTTGACTAATGCAGAAAGACCTTTTGGAAATTCTAGGAATCAGCTGAGGAGAAGGGATGACTATCTAGATTGATAATGATCGAAACGTGAAGAGCATTTCTTAGATTGGACTTAAAAAGAAGTAATGGCATTCGGTTTTATTAGGATAATGCAATGGAATTAAGCCAAGGGCTGGGAATACTAGGGACTATTACTGGGGTTATTGCGTAAAAGAAGTCATCTTTACTACTACTACTACTACTACTACTACATTGATTCAACATGAAGGACAGTCAACCTGAAGCTCTGGAGGAAGGAATCTGTAAACATCGTAGATTTGATCTTTAAATCCTCTGCTCAGCATCTCATCAGCTTCGTCCTGGCAAAAATATAGGCAAGTGAATAGAGAGAACTTGTTTTGCAGAAAGCAGAAGGAAACTTAACAGGATCTGAAGTCGAAGGAGGTGCTGCAGTGCACTCACAAGGACTAGGAGTTTGATGGCTCTGGTGCGAAGAGTTCTCCTCTTTATCATGTCGAGCACCCTGCCCGGAGTTCCGACACAACATGAACTCCGTGCTCCAATTTCCGGATATCTTCACCCATGCTCTTGCCTCCAACGCATGCATGGGCTAGCACGTTCCTGTAATAACCAATAGCCAGCACAACTCTCTCCGTCTGACTCGCCAAATCCCTCGTAGGTGACAAAATCAGCACTTGCACGCTGAACAGAACATGAAGGAAGCAAATTAGCTAAGACAAAATCGATGGCCACAAGGCAGCAACCAAATTCAAATTGCAACTTTCAGAGAGCAAAATAAACAAGGGTAGCTTGAAAAATCAACAAAATAAAAGCAACAGAGTCGCGGATACTTAATAATAGGAGCTTGTTGACGAGTGCATCCAGGATATTTGCTACACAAATAAGCAAACCCAGATTGCAGTTTCAATTATACTAATGCTCCTGTTATATAGAATCAATAATGTAAGAATAAAACTATTCGTTTTCCTTGGTAATGAAGAAAACCTTTCATGCCTTGCAAGTGCCTAAAATACTCAGTTAAGAGGACCCACTTAAACATTCTGATATAATATACATATATAACCTGAATAAGTGCATAAACTCAGGCTACGCTTAATTCCAAGAAAGCTTCTCAAAACAAAGTTCATGAACAAATTCCATAGACTAAGGCTTGAACTTCTTTCAGGGCCATCCGTGGGGCGATGGTAAAACTAAAAGCCAACATCCCTCTGCCTCAACATCAGAACATCTCAAATTCTTTAGTTAACGAGGCCGAAAATAAAAAATTCTTCCTGTCAGAGCGATCGAATTTCGTTATGCTAGAAATTCGAGAGAGAGAGAAAGAGAGAGAGAGAGAGAGAGAGAGAGAGGGTTCGCCGATTATTTATTTATTTATTATTAATCCGCGGTGTCATAGTTTGAGCTCTATAATGTTAATAACTCATCTCCCCTCCGAAGCAAAACGCATAACATGCCTCAACCTAATTCCACAAGAAAATCGATAGTAAAAGAAGGGTCTCCGCTCACGAAGAGGATCGCGTACTCTCTTCTGGAGGTGTCCACGATCTGGCAAGACGCGAGGGCAAAGGTGGAGGTCTTGCCCGTGCCGGATTGCGCCTGAGCGATCACGTCTCGGCCTCGGACAATGGGGACCACGGCTCGCTGTTGAATCGCCGAGGGCTTGTCGAACCCGTGGCCGTAGATCCCACGGAGGACATCGTCGCTCAGGCCCATGCTGTCGAAGCTCGACACGGCCTCCACGCCTGGCGCCGTCTCGAATGCCGCCGCCGCCGCCGCCGCCGCCGCCGCCGCCGCCGCCGCCGCCGCCGCCGGCGGGCGCGATCGGGTCGCCAGAACTGGCCTTGCCATCAAGGACGTCGCCATTACCGAATCCAAAGAGATGAGGAAAGCGCAAGAGAGCAATCTCGTCTCTCTCCCGAGTTGATAGTGAGCTCGAGAGAAGGAGCCATGCGAACGCGCGTTATATATATACGGGGAAAATTTTCAAATAAAGACAAGGAGTGCCCTAATTTTTCAAATAAGGATCTGAATGGCCTTTATGTCAAATAAAACCTTGATGACTATCTTAATCTAAGGGCCTCAAGACCAAAATTCCAAATACTAGCTCAAAGTACCTTTATTTTTCCAAATAAGAATTTGAATTGAATGTTATCTCAAATGTGGACTAAGTGCATTCATTTTCTCAAATAAGGGTCTAAAGTGATGATGTTGGTATGCTTAAGGGCATTTTCATCCTTTATATTTTCTTGTTTTCCTCCCTTTTTTTTCATTTTTCTCTTTTATTCAATAAAGAAAACAAATTAAAAAAAAGACTAATTTTAAAAAATAATAATAATTGACCCTAAAAAACCCATAGAGAGGGTTGGTTGCTGCACTCGTGCATGTATTTTTCTTTTCGTTTTTTTTTTTTTTTTGGGTTAATATCCTGAAAAACCTCAAACTAGTACACTTGTGACAAATTTACCCCAAACTATTTTTTTTACCATGAAAAACCCCAAACTGGTAAACTTGTGACAAATTTACCCCGACTGACTATAAAAAACCGTAAATTGGTACATTTATGACAAATTTACCCCAAACTAATTTATTCGACTACAAAAAACCCTAAACTGGTAAATTTGTAACAAATATACCCTATGCTAAATTGGATTAATACCACAAAAAAATCATAAAAATTGTAAACTGTGACAAACGGAGTGTAAAATCCTAAATTGGTATACCAGTCAACTGTCACGTGTCATTTAACTTAATAACTCAACAGTAAAATTTAACGAAAACTAACAAAAGGTAAATTTGTCGCAAGCATACCAGTTTGGGATAAATTTGTCAAGGGTATACTTGTTTGGGGTTTTTTGTAGTCAAAAAAATTGTTTGGGATAAATTTGTCATAAGTGTATCGCTTTGGGTTTTTTAGGGTATTAACCCTTTTTTTTTCAGTTTTAGCCTTTCTTTTTTAAAGAAAAAAATAAAAGAGGAAAAAGAACGAAAAAATGGAAGAAAATAAGAAAAAGTAAAAAGGATGAAAATGCTCTTAACCAACTGGTGAGGATAGGTCATTCTTTGAAACCGATACAGCTACTTCACATTTTATTTGAAAATAATGTTCACTTCAAATCTTCATTCAAAAAAATAATGACACCTTATACTTTTATTTGAAGCAAGGTTCATTTTTCTTAAGTTCTTATTTAAAAAATTAAAGGCACTTCGGGCCCTTTAGAATTTTCCTCAGTTATGAGTAAGAGTCTATTCTTGCCGGTCAATAGCATTTTCATCAAATGAAAATTTTAATTTTAATTTTTAATTTTTAATTTTCTTTATTTTCTCTTCACCTAGCCATCCCTCACTTGTGGCCAACAAGGGTGACCCTAACTAGATTGGGCTCGCCCATCCCTCTTTCGGCATTGCCAATAGTTGGCCATTGCTTAAGACCAATGAAGAAGAATTAAAAAAAAAAAAAACCAAAAAATAAAAATAAAAAATAAAAAGAGGCAAGTCACAAAACTGCATTTGACCAATTGGAAAGTCAAGCCTTTATTTGAAATTGAAATAGTCACTCCAATCCCTTATTCGAAATAAAATTTATTTTAACTCTTATTTAAGAAAATGAGGATATTCAAGTTCTTATTTGAAATAAGGATCAATTCATGCTCTTAGTTAGAATTTTTCTTATATATACATTGTGGAAGCATGGCTATTGACATGAACTTTGCTTTATTGGGATTCTGAAACTTTGCTCTCGAACATCAGCACTTAAAATCATATACGATTTTGTGCCTTGATTTCGGATATTTTAAATTGTTGACACCTAATTTTTAGTAAACCTAAAAAATAAGGAAAATATAAATTGCATTTTGAACAAATAAAAGGAAAATAATGAAAGATAATGAAAGCCAAACCCAAAATCGGTGAGGAGATTGATAAATCAAAGGGAAAGTATAAAAAATTATACTCATCAAGTGAGCTGTTCGCAAAAATCAAAATAAACTTTGATGTGTTTCTGGTAATGTGAGTCAAAAATCAAAATGTCAATTTGCGATGACAAATTATGGCTGAAATTCTGTAATTTCCGCAACCAAAGAAGCATAACTTTCTAAAGATCAATAGAGGTTTTCACTATAAAGGGCTACACTTCGTGAGAAATGGGGCGGATCCGAAAGCAAAAAAACATTCGAGAGAAAATACGTGTGAAAAAGGTCTTCGTTCATCTTGGGCAAAGAGAAAAGCATTTCCTCTTTTCCCTCTCGACAAAAGAGAAAAGTCGGCCAAAAGTTTGCGAGAGAGGAGCAGGAAGAGAAGACCTGCGAGGGGAGGTGAGAGTAAATAGAGGAGAGAGAAAAAAAAAGTATAAAAAGAGAAAAGAAGAAAGTTCTTCTTCTTCCTCGCAAGGCTTCTGCCGCCGAACCCGCCGGCTGCTGTGCAGAACCCGCCAGCAGCGGGGCCCGAGTCCTCCACAATGCCCCCGCAGCACTGTGCAAGCCTGTACCGCCACTCTTCCGTCTCCATTTTGCACCGTCCTCCTTCCAGCGACCCAGTGCACCGCCCTACAACGCCACCAGACGCCCGACTCCTCCGCCGCTGTTTCTGGCCCCCGAGTCCTCCACAATGCCCCCCGCCTGAGTGCCGCCTAGCCAACGTCTGCAGCAACCCGCGCCTCAGCCTCGAGTCCACGCCGGTCATCACCTCCGCGTTCGAACGCCACTGCTTTGCGACCGCCCCGGTCTCCGAGTCGAGCACCGACACCCGCGACATCTGTTGCGGCACCACCCCCACTCTGCCGTTGCTGCTGATCATCACCTTTGCTTGGAATTAATATAATTATTAATTTAATCCGAGAGACATTGAATTATTTTTTTTTAATTATATTAATTTTTGGGCTTTTTGGTAGAATTTTAATTACTAAATCATTATAATTATTAATTTGATCTCGTAAGACTTCGGATCAAATTTTTAATTATTTTGATCTCTTTGTCGTGATAATTAGAGTTAGGATAATCGTTAATTTGACCTGTGAGACAACAAATTATTTTTCAATTATTTTAATCCTTTAATTTGTTGATAGCTTAGATTTAATATTTATTCAATAATTACTTATCTTTTTAAAAAAAAAAAAAATCAGAAAATCAAAATCAAAATCAAAATTCTACATAAGCATATAGATTTAGTAAATCAGACATGTAGGTTTAGTAAATTAGAATTCTTTTTTCTAGGATTACATTTTTAGGACTGCATTTTTAGAAATAAGTTAGAGTCGAACCTAAATAAATTTTTTAGGGTTTTAGATAGTGTCCGCACATTTTAATTATCTCATTTTTCCAAAAAAATAGTTTTCTAAGAAAGGATAGGGTTTAAGTCAAATCAATCCCTAGAATAAATTAGAAAATTATCCCTTTTTAGATAGATTAATTAGGGTTTTCATAAATTCTGAATTTCGATAAAAAAAATGCAAAAATACTAGGTGCATGTTAACTAGTTTGCATAATAGAATCATTTAATTAGAATTTGTTCATTAGTGAAATTAGGTCATGAGGTGCATGTTAATTAGTTTGCATAATAGGCCCATTTAATTAGACTTTGCATATTAATAAGATTAAGTCATTATGTTAAAAAATGCATTTTCATAAAAGAATTCTGATTTTAAAAAAAAAACCCAAAAATTTGCTTTGTGTGATGCAATTTATTTATTGAATGTTTGAGGATCCATGTGGTCACTTTTTGCATGATAGTAATTTAGGTTAAAATAAATCAACTGCCTGAAATAAACATTTTTGAAAATTAAAAAGAAATAGTACCGAAAGGGCATTAGAGAGATCTAGTGTAACCAAGTCCCCATACCCTTAGTCTCTGGTTCGTAAGAGTAAATCTCACATTATTTTACTTAGGTGTCTAATCGACCTACTATAAACCGATTAGTGGTAACTCCTATTTATTAATCATTTGCATGTTAGATAATTGAACCTTAAGTTGCGATTTGGTATGGGCTTGGGAGAGTCTGAGCTAAATTTAAAAAAGTTAGTAGTCCATTAACCTAGTTTTAGGTGGTGCACCCGAAAATTAGGTTGTAATAGTTTGGCAACTCCACTGGGAACTTGTATTAAAACACTTAGTGGACTTAGGCCAATTTTTCTTTTTCTTTTAAAATGTTTTTGTTTGGCAGCGAGGATTCCAAATACGTCCCTACCTAACATTTCTAAGGGGTTAAATGTCTTACAGATGGGAGGTATAAGGGGAGAAGTCTATGCTAACATTTGTCTTGCAAGTTGGAGTGTGGGGTTAATGATTTATTTTTCCATGATTAGAAGTGTTGTTTGCATTTAAACCGTTGTGCATGTTTTATTGTTTTTAGCATTACACTATTTTACACACAACCTATGGCCGAACCTAGGCTGCGATAGGATTTCTAGGATGGTGTTGAGAAGGATACTTCCTCCAAAGCGAGACTGATATGTAGAGATTGACCTTCTTTTCCCCGAAAGTCTTTTCATGGTGTCAAATGTGTTTGTCCATATCTGCAAGACAGCTTGATTATTGGGTATTCCATTCGACTGAGCCGGGGCTAGAAGGACCTGACACATTAATGCGAAACTGCAACGGTCGGATCATCCTCTTAACTCCACTTTATTAAGCCATCAAGATAGAAATCAAGCCTTACATTTTATACGTGTGTCTATGTGATTGTCATCCCTTTTCGGTGAAAGTAAATTAAATAAATTCTTCACAATTTATTTATTTTCTTGCAATTTTGTCGGTCCATGACAATAGGTTTCGTCATCAGTCTTGTTTTATAAGTTATGGGGAAAACCAACATACAATTCATTTCCACTCCCAAAAAGGAGTTCAAGAGGTGGTTAGACTAGTTAGATCAAGATGGCCAGAGATATGTGAAAGCCAGGATCGCCCAACTTCTCCCTCTATTAGAGATCAACATTCACTCTAGTGTGATACAGGCATTCCCTCACTTTTGGTGTCCATAAACTTTCACCTTCATATTTGGTGAGTACGAATTGACTCCAACACTTGAAGAATATAGTGTTGCCATTGGAATGCCCCTGGAAAATGAACTTGTTAGACCGCCTATCGGTATAGATTCTATTTCTGAATTATCACAATTTTTAGAAATCGAAGCCAAAAGAGTAAGAAAAATTGTCAAAGCTAATTGTTTTGCATGCCCATTTTTGTTTTTGGAAAGACTGTTTTGCAAATTAATGTTTTCAAAAGCTAGGATTTTCATGTTAGCATTTTTCGGGCTAAGTGTTTTTCCTTATCGGAGAAATGCCATTAATCCTTCACTTTCATGGGTTGTCAATCGTGTTTGTGATGGCTTAAATTATGTTAATATGGTTTTAGCTAAAACATTTTTGTCATTAAACTATTTCAAACAAAATGAAAAAAAGATCATGCGTGCCCTCCCTGAACTTTTACAAATATGATTTTTCTCACACATAAGGGGTTTTGGGCACCTCATGAAACAATTTAAGATTGAAGATTTTAGGCACCCCATACAAAAATTTGCAGTCTTAAAACGTTTTTCTCTTAATAAATAGTACGTCTGTTGGATTAATTTTTTGAAAGATCCTAATCCTAAGGCATTCCTATGGTATACTAAATGGTTCCAAGTTGAGGAGGCTCGTTTCTCACACAAGCATGATGAGCCAATCTCATTGCTAGGCCTTTCTGGCGTGACTTCTTATTACTCATATAGGGTGGCCCGTCAGTACAAAACTCTTCAGGAAGTTCCTCCACCACTCAAGACAGAGTTGTTCCAAGTTCGTTTTATTCGAACAAACTATAACTACTTCAACGAGATCCAGATGATCATTGTCTCATGGAATGAATGCCACCCAGAGAAAATTTTGGTGCCCAAGAGACTGAAAGGCGAAGGAGTCCACCATGCATCCGCATTCTACATTCCACAACACCGGATTCCTGTGGCCTTACACCTAATGGTCTCTGATGTGACTAAAAAGCCAACTTAAAGAGCACAAATTGAGCATCTTAAACGTAAAGTGGAAATGATTGAAGCTGAAAATAAGAAGCTTTGTAAAGCGTTGGAATCCCGAAAACATATAAAATGAGATGTTTTAAATGTTTTAAATTTTTAGTTCAATGTTTAGGGACTTGAATTTCAATTCTTAGTTCATTGTTTGCTCTAATGTTTGTAGTGAATTTTGAATAAAATCAGGCGATTAGACCATTGTCATGGGCCATTTTCTATCTTGTCATTGGTTCTTACATTACCTTTTTTTTCATTAGGTGACAACGGATCCGCCACACTCTCCCATTATTACGCGATCAAGGGCTAAAATGGCCGACCAAAGCGAGACGCGCGATCGCATGTCCTCCAAGGAAAATCAACTCCAACAGCTAGCTGTCTCTATGCAGCTTATAACAACTCAACTTCAATCCCTTTAGGTGAATCTGAATCCTGCACATGCTCTCCTCAAAATGGTAGCCCCAAGGCCGGCAAAGAGGGCCTAAATGAGTGATGACAGAATGCCTGAGTTGGAAGATGACATGGTCCTTGTTGGAAAGGCCAAGCTTGACAGTGTTCCCAAGACAGATCAGGATGAGTGCGTTGCAAAGTTAGAAGAGAAAGTAAGACAGCTGCAGGAGTCTCAAAGCTCACTTCTGTTCGACCTCTCGGTCTATGAGAAGGTCAAAATGCCGAGCAAGTTCAAAATGCCCGAATTCGAGAAGTATGACCGGACATCTTGTCCGAAATCTCATTTGCAAATGTACCATGTTCGCATGGCCCAACCATAAAAAATGAGCCCCTCATGATCCAATCGTTTCATGCGAGTTTAACCAGGCCCGCACTAAACTGGTATGTTTTGAAAAATGTAAACCTCCTCCAAACCTGGAATGAAGTGGCAGACGCATTTCTTAAACAATACAAGTTCAACATGGACATCGCGCCTTCCCAAGAAGACCTAGAGCGGATGGAAAAGAAAAGGAGTGAGTCATTTAAAATGTATGCTGTGAGATGGAGAAACCTGACGGCTCAAATTAATCCTAAGCCTACCGACAAGGAATTGATGAAATTGTTTGTGAAAACCCTTCCACTCGAGTTCCATAACTAAATGGCCAATACGTATGTCGAGAGCTTCAATCAGCTTATTCCTGTAGGAGAACAGATTGAGATGGGGATAAGGGAATGATGATTTTCTGAACCATCTACTAAAAGATTCTCTACCAAGAAAGAGAAGGAAGTTGTTGAGGATGTGAATGTGACCTATAGCCCAGAAGGTACTAATCGCACCCCGGCTATCCAAATGAATCAAAGGCAACAACAAACTGCTGGTTGTCAATCATTTGCCCAAGCAAATAATAGAAGACAGTTCTCTCCTCTCCCTAGATCTCCATCTAAGGTGTTGGCGATTCTTCAAAAGAAATGTTTGCTTTCTAGTGAACTAAAGCATCCTAACCGTGAAAGCAATCGAGGTTACGACCCGATGAAGAAGTGTGACTACCATAGCGGTGAACTGGGGCATTCACTTGATGAATGTTTCACCCTCAAGCATAAGATCCAAAACCTCTTGGACATGAAGGCCTTTTCGTTTCAAATTGCTCGACCGAATGTCCAAAAAAATCCGCTACTAGAGCATGATGGTACGATGAATGCTATCTTGGAACATGATGCCGGTCGAATCAAGAGCTTGAAGGTGCATGTGATGGACACCTTGGGGCAGCTGAATGATGGATGGGGTGGCATGGACGGGCCGACACCCCCGGAGATGGAGAACCCTGATGATGTGCTGGAAGGGGTTACAAACTTGTTTAACGACCTCATCATAGGAGCTGTTGATGAAGGATCCCTTGAAGAGATGGGCCTTGGCCCACAAGAATAACTTTTTTACTGCTTTTGCATATTCCCCCGTGTGGGAATTTCTATTATTTTCTGAGAGATGTTTTCAGTGATTAAGTGTTGCATTTTTTCCATCCAATAAATGTAATTGATTGATGAATTTCAATGAAATTACAAGTTTTATTTTGAGAGTATGATGAGGTACATCAAACTAGCCCGGTGATGATATCCAATCGATAAAAGAAAGGAAAAATCCATGGAGAATTCTGAGGCCTGGGCTTCATCATGCTTTCTCGTGTCAAAATGTTTCAAAAAAATGCTTTTTCAAATGCTTTAAAAAAAATTTCAAAAAAATTTCAAAAAAATAAAAATTAATTTACTCTATTTGTCTTTTTAACCCATTTACTCTTTGTTTCAAAGACAGTCTTATAACAGGTAAAGGTATGGAAATGGTCCAATTTGATCCTGGGGCCAAGTTCACTCCGAATTACAATGTGGCTCGTATGTAGTAAAGAAGATACTTCCCACCCGAAGGTGCCTTGATGTTGGCGAAATGCATGATCATGAGTTTTCCACTCTAGTTAATTCTGATGTTGTCAAGAAGTATTATTTGTGATAGAATTTGCCATGTCATGTTTTGAACTACAAGCATTTCTATGATGAGTAAATTGCTTCAATAAATTGAATTGTTCAAATTTGTTGCAAATTTTGCATATTTTGCATGATGAATTATGTGATATGAATTGAATGTGTCAAATGAGGTACTTTAGAATAACGAAAGGCAAGCCTTATTCCATACAGTGTTTCATACACTAACCCTCAGTGAGTTGTGTGAAAAATTCCATGCCCGCAAAGAAGAGGGCTATCTCGCAAAGGGTACGTCAACCAAAGTGATGAGAGGCATTCTTTTCTCTATCCCAAACATTATAGGTGATCAATTGCTTAACCCCTTTGAGCCCTATACACTTATGGAGATTCTTTTAAAATTACCCTTGTCAAGGATCATCCCATACTGGGGCAAATTTAAGATGACTAGTAGGAGTCTTTTTGCTCACACTTGCATCAATCTTCAAGCATCACTTTTGTAGTGCAACTTCCACAGTAATTCAAGTGTCTTAGGATGATAAAGAGCAGTTTTTTCTTTATCCTACACACTTTTGACTATTGCATAGCCCACTTGAGCCTATAAATTCATTTCATATCAAACTTAGTTGGTGATCATCCCCCACACTGGGACAAGATGAAAGACAATCATTCAAGTAGCATGGTCTAAAATACTCATAAAAGAAGACTGTGTAAGTCCAAAGAGAGGAAGTGCAAAATAGGGGCATGAAAAAGTAGTGTGCCTGGTAAAAGTAAGGTCAATGTCCAAAAAGAAAAATCAAACACTTGAGTCGTATCCCCAACAAGGTGGTACCCAAAAAAAAAAAAAAAACTCTCAAATGCTGTTGCAATCACTGGAGTTGTGATAAAAAAATCTTCGACAGTGAAGAAGGAAAGTGGTAGAAATGTCAAGATGATCACCAACTTTGACCCTCCCTTAAACACTTTTTGAGCCTAATGATCCTTTCATTTCTCAACCTGTGAACCAAGCCTATGTTACGTCCCTTGTAAAGTCTCTTATGATTATAGCACTTGAATTAACCTAAGAGTTCAAATGTTTTAAGCATCGCTCGAAGAAGTGCGAGCAAAATTATTCCTTTCTCATTTTGTAGGGTTCTTGACTTGTAAACCTAGTGATGATTACAGAATATCGCTCATTCTTTCAAAAGCCTCGACTCAAAGAGTCCCTTTTGTTAAGCCGTTGACTAGGCCCACATTATGGTCCCTGTTAAAGACCTCTCAGATTGGTAAGGTCGTACCACTTGCGGGATTGCACAAAACCTTGTGGTTGTCAAAATACTGCATCAAAGGTCGGATGAAACGACCCTTTTAATGAGGATGAGTGCAAAGTCCTTTTAGATCGAAAGATCCTTCATTTAACACATTCATGACACTCGTGTGTTTAGATTGAAATATCCTTTTGAGATATCTCACAATGGAAATTAAGTGATGCAAGATTGATAGAAATTATCATACATGAACCTCATTTGAATTAATGCATGTCTGTGAATGCATATTGCTTTTCCTACAACTGTGTTTTGCAGGAAACTCATCCGCAAGAAACAAAGATGTCACCAAGTAAGTATATCTCTATCTATATATTAAATACTTGTCATTGTATAGGTATTCATTTTCAAGCATCGGCACTCAATGGAGTTTCCCCCCAAAGAATTTTCCCAGATTCATCAGGCGACCGTAGAATGGTACAGGTCCTTGAAATGAATCCCAGTTTAGGTGACCGAGAATGGTACGGGTCCTAGACAACACCTGTTCAGGCGACCGTAGAATGGTACGGGTCCTAAACAACACTTATTCAGGCGATCGTAGAATGGTACGGGTCCTTGAAATGAATCCCAGTTTAGGCGACCGTAGAATGGTACGGGTCCTAGACGACACCCATTTAGGCGACTGTAGAATAGTACGGGTCCTAAAAATGAATCCCAGTTTAGGCGATCGTAAAGTGGTACGGGTCCTAGACGACACCTATTCAGGCAACCGTAGAATGGTACGGGTCCTGAAAAATGAATCTCAGTTTTGATAACTGTAGAAAGGTACGAGTCTTAGACAACCTCAGTTCAGGCAACCGTAGAATAATACGGATACTGGAAAATCATTTTTTTCGTCAAGGTGACCATAGAATGGTATGGATCCTAGACAGCATTCAGGCGACCGTAGAATGATACGGGTTCTAGAAAATAAATCTCCGTTTATGTGACCGTAGAATGGTATGGGTCTTAGACAACCTTAGTTCAGGCGACCATAGAATGGTACGGGTCCTAGACAACCTCAGTTTAGGCGACCGTAGAATGGTACGGGTCCTGGAAAATAAATCCCCGTTTAGGCGACCATAAAATGGTACGGGTCCTAGACAACCTCAATTCGGGCGATCGTAGAATGGTACGGGTCCTAGAAAACAGATCCCCATTTAGGCGATCATAGAATGGTATGGGTCCTAGACAACCTCAGTTCAGGTGACCGTAGAATGGTATGGGTTTTGGAAAATCATTTCTCCTATTACTAAATTGAATTCCATAAGACTTGTCTTATCTCTTATCTGCAGCGGTTGCATACAATTTAAAGGTAGAGCAATTCGATGTGAAGACAAGATTTCTCCATGGTGACTTTGAGAAGGATATTTACCTGAAGCAACATGAAGGGTTTGTGGTCTAAAGAAAAGAAGATTTTGTTTGTGAACTGGATAATTCTTTATATGGCCTAAAACAATCTCCAAGAATATTGTACCAGAAGATCAAGTCATATGTCTCAAAGCTGGCTTTGTTCATTGTGATGTTGACTATTGTGTCCATGTGAGCAAGTTAGAGAATGATTTTGTTATTTTAACCTTATATGTTGATGATGTGCTGTTAGTTGGAAATAGTTCAAGAAAGATTACCAATGTGAAAAGATTGTTGACAAAACAATTTGAGAGAAAAGATTTAGGTCCAACAAACTTCATCTTGGGTTTGGAGATAAAATGGGAGCGTGAGAATGGGAAGTTGTGACCAAATCAGCAAAATTATGTTGAAAGCGTTGAAAAAGTTCAACATGGCTGACTTTAAACCTATAAATACTTTGATGTCTACAAGTTACAAGTAATTAGTGACTTAAGACTGAAGTGGAAGATAAGTAGAAGTCATATTTAAGTTGAACATGTGTTTCTAATTAGTATTTGTTGCAAATGCTTGCGTTACATCAAGGTAAGTATTTACTCCCTACATTTGTAATTTATTGGTTGCCATGTTTTTTTTAGTGTTTAATAATAGTTGTGCACCCACATGATTACCTTACATGTTAAATGATATAGAGTTAAAATCAACTCAGACTGCTATAAAATATTTTTAAAAATATATGAGAAAACGTATCGAAAGAGCATTAGAGTAATCAAGTGTAATCAAATTCCTAAATATACTTTAGTTTGTAGTAGTAAGGTATTTCTCACAATACTTTACTTCAGTATCAAATTAACCAATCATAAATTGATTAGTGGCAACTTCTATATAAAAAAAAAAAAATCATTTGCATGTTAATAACTTGAACTCTAAGTCACAAATTGATAAAGGTTTGAGAGAGCTTGAGTTAAGTCTAGATTCAATAAATCATTAGTTTAACCATAGGTGGTGCACTCGAGGTAACGTCATGACAGTAATGTCACATATGACGACCGGCGTCCATGCTGAATTTTCCAACAAAACAAATAGCTGATGGCACTTAAGTAATCGATCTTTCAAAATTGTTGCACTTAAAGTGAGCAAGAAGAAACTAGTAACACTCCAGTGAGCTCTTGTTGTACTTATCCCCCAACACAAGGTTAACTCTTTTCCTATCTCAGATTTCAACTTAAAAATTAAGAAAATTCTACAGTGATGGGCTTAAGTAAAGAAAGCGCACAAGTTTTTGTATCTCCAAATCACGTAAGGGTATTAAACCCAATTAGGGGCCCAACATATGGGCTTAGACAAGGGCATAAAGTGAGAAAGCTCGTCACGGTTTGACTAGGCAACGCAAATCTCTCGTGACATTCACGGTGTTGAGTGGGTCAAAGACATTTGTTCATATCCAACTTTCGCTAAAAACTTTTAGAATCTCAAGGGTTTTCTGCTGAGTAGCTTAAAGATGATAGACTTGGCGCCGGCTTAGCAAGAGCAGAAGTCCCGATGATACCTTGGGGAAAAACGGAGATCAAAAAGCACCAAGAAGAATACTTTTTATTAACCAGAAACTCCAACTTTGGGTGGAACTTTGGAGCGGAAGGTCTTCATGTTAAGTAGGCGTGAAAGACGCGATACTTTTTGTGCGAGTTCAGCAAAGAATTTTAGACGCCTCGGTGAAAATTGAAGATTAGTGAACACCCAGAAGTCAACGCCTTGGACTTATTTATTTGGGAAAGGGTGAGGAAATTGATGATATCTGGTTTTTTGGGAGATCGTCGAGCACCACTTCATCTTAAGGGAACTAAAATATCAATGCGAAGGTGGACAAAATGTGTGTAGGAGCCCGTGTTCAAGGATCGGAACTCGAAAGACTAACATAAAACCCTCGATTTAAACATTCCAATCACAACCCAATTGCTTCCAAGTTTTGAAAAGATCAAACAATGCGATAATATATGGGTCTGGAGTAAAAGCTATAGACTAATAACCGGACCTCTCGTGGCCTTTCAAAGTGTACCCACTGTTATCTTGTCATATTATATCGGCAGGGTCCTCCTGACATTCGCATATGTTGGTGCCACAATACTGCTCTATGTCTCTAAGAATCTGGATCTCTTTGTCTTTGACAAAATTAACCACAACACCCTGCAAAAGCAGACACGGATTGGCATTCGTAAATTGCAAAGTCGATGAGATCTGTCGTTATACCCACGGCAAGAACAAAAAACTGAAAATAGGATTGCCGTTGCCTCCACTTCAAGGTTCATAATAGTTACCTTCCGCCCAAAATGGCCTCCTCGACCGGCCCGATGGACGTACAGCTCTCTGCTGTTAGGAAGATCATAGTTGACAACGAGACAAACCTACAGAGTGTATTGAGAATGATTCAGTTGTCCACTTGCACAACTTATTGGTCGTGGTGTAACAGGGAAATAAGAAATCTGGCCTTCCGTAAAAGCAAGCATCCGACCTACGAATGAGTCGATGCACACGGCAGACAAAAACGGTAGAATGTCATCATCTGCATTATTGCGATGTTAATTTTCAGGACTAACCTGCTCAACATCAATCCCTCGAGCCCACACATCGGTGGTGATCATCAACCGAGTCGCCCCAGATCGAAATCCAGCCATTACAGCATCTCTCTCCTTTTGAGGTATTTCCCCATGCATGAAAGACACAGTGAAGTTAGAATCACGCATCTTTTCAGCAAGCCACTCCACCTGCTTGACAAATATAAGGAAGACATGAAGAGCCACAGCACAAAATATAGATCAAAGAGAAATAGAGCAGTAGAGGTCTTCACAATCTCTAAGTCATCGAGATGTTTATGTTCCACCTCAAAGTGTGGAAGCCAACGTAGTTGGGGTCGTACCTTCCGCTTAGTGTTGCAGAATACAACTCCTTGGCTTATGGGGCAGTTGTCGTATAGATCGCACAGAGTGTCAAATTTCCAGTCTTCTCTTTTTACTGGCACCATCTACCGGTCGACCCGCTGCAACCATACCAAGAAAAGGAAGGATGGCGTCAGAAGAATCTCATGATCCCCACACCATCAAATGCAACTAACCCAATGTAGCTCACCTCCAGCATCAACTCATCGCGCTTCACAACAATCCTTACGGGATCAGTCATGAATCTACCTGTCATCTCTAATATCTCAGTGGGGAGGGTCGCTGAAACTAAGACAACCAGCAGAGAATGCCACTCCTGCCTTAGCCAGTTGCGTACATGAACGTGTAAGAGCGACTCCCTAAAAACTGATTTAATTTAGAACGAAGCAAATCATAGCAATGTGCTGAAAATTACAAAGTGCGCTTTATGTGGAGAGAAGCATGTCTCGTCGTGGCAAAAAATCCGCTACTCATCAGACAAGATGACGAAAAAAGCGTCCTATTCATAGTAGAAGTGTGAAGCCAAAAGACGACTGTTTTATTCACCTCATACATGCTCTAATGTCCAAATCATGTAGAAATTAAGGAGCAGAAAGGAGGAAAGAAAATTCCAGATCTCCTGTCAAATTTTGAATCCCATAAAACTTAAGACGCTCCGTCTCGCAGCATGTTGACTAAAGCAGAAAGACCTTTTGGAAATTCTATGAATCAGCTGAGGTGGAGAAGGGATGACTATCTAGATTGATGATGATCGAAAAGTGGAGCATTCCATGGCCAATCATGAAAGAGAAAGCTGAAATTGGATCCCACCCTTTCTTAGATTGGACTTAAAAAGAAGTAGTGGCATTCGGTTTTTATTAGGATAACGCAATGGAATTAGGCCAAGGGGTGAGAATACTAGGGACCATTACTGGGGTTATTGCGTAAAAGAAGTCATCTTTACTACCACTACATTGATTCAACATTGATTCAACATGAAGGACAGGCAACCTGAATCTCCGGAGGAAGGAATCTGTAAACATCGTAGATTTGATCCTTAAATCCTCAGCTCAGCAACTCATCAGCTTCGTCCTGGCAAAAATATAGGTAAGTAAATAGAGAGAACTCGTTTTGCAGAAAGCAGAAGGAAACCTAGCAGGATCCGGAGTCGAAGGAGGTGATGCAGTGCACTCACAAGGACTAGGAGTTTGATGGCTTTGGTGCGAAGAGTTCTCTTTATCATGTCAAGCACCCTGCCCGGATTTCCAGACACAACATGAACTCCGTGCTCCAATCTCCGTGTTCTTGCCTCCAACGCATGCGTGGGCTAGCACGTTCCTGTAATAACGGACTTGCCAAATCCCTCGTAGGTGACAAAATCAGCCCTTGCACTCTCGAACAGAACGTGAAGGAAGCAAATTAGCTAAGATAAAATCGATGGCCACAAGGCAGCAACCAAATTCAAATTGCAACTTTCAGAGAGCCAAATAAACGAGGGTAGCTTGAAAAATCAACAAAATACAAGCAACAAAGTCACGGATACTTAATAATAGGAGCTTGTTGACGAGTGCATCCAGGATATTTGCAATAAAAATAAGCAAACCCACATTGCGGTTTCAATTATACTAATGCTCCTGTTATATAGATAAAAAAATGTAAGAATAAAACTACTCGTTTTCCTTGATAATGAAGAAAACCTTTCATGCCTTGCAAGTGCCTAAAATACTCAGTTACGAGGACTCACTTAAGCATTCCTGAGTTCATAAACAAATTGAAGATATATATAATGTCACCTGAAGAAGTGCATAAACTCAGGCTATGCTTAATTCCATAGAAAGCTTCTCAAAACAAAGTTCAAGAACAAATTCCTTAGACTAAGGCTTGAATTCTTTCAGGGCCATTCGAGCGGTGATGGTAAAACTAAAAGCCAGCATCCCTCTGCCTCAACATCAGAAAATCTCAAATTCTTTAGTTGACGAGGTCGAAAACCAAAAATTCTTCCTGTCAGAGCGATTGAATTTCGTTACGCTAGAAATTCTCGAGAGAGAGAGAGAGAGAGAGAGAGAGAGAGAAGGTTTGCCATTTTTTTTTTTTTTTTTTTTTTTGTATTATTATTAATCTGTGGTGTCATAGTTTGAGCTCTATAATGTTAATGACTCATCTGACCCTCCAAAGCAAACGCATAACATGCCTCAATCAAATTCCAGTAGAAAACCGATAGTTACAGAAGGGTCTTCGCTCAAGAAGAGGATCGCGTACTCTCTTCTGGAGGTGTCCACGATTTGGCAAGACGCGAGGGCAAACGTGGAGGTCTTGCCCGTGCCGGACTGCGCCTGAGCGATCATGTCTCGGCCTCAGACAATCGGAACCACCACTCGCTGTTGAATCGCCGAGGGCTTGTCGAACCCGTGGCCGTAGATCCACGGAGAACATCGTCGCTCAGGCCCATGTGGTCGAAGCTCGACACGGCCTCCACGCCTGTCGCCGTCTCGAATGCCGCCGCCGGCGGGCGCGATCGGGTCGCCGGAACTGGCCTTGCCATCAAGGACGTCGCCATTACCGAATCCAAAGAGATGAGGAAAGGGCAAGAGAGCAGTCTCGTCTCTCTCTGGAATTGATGAGTGAGCGGGAGTGTGGAAGCGCTCGTCTCAAACAGGGCCAAATGGACTTTCTGTCAAATTAGGACACGATCAGTCTAAAGTATCCTTGATTTTAACAAATAAGATCATGAAATGAACATTGTCTCAAATAACATTTGCATTTAAAAATCGCATACGATTTTGCACCTTGATTTTGGATTTTCTAAATTTTGAAAATATCTTTGACCGAGAAAAAAGCTAGAATAAAAAAAATCAAGTCACTCCAAAACAGTTAAACTATGGGTATTGCAATTTTTTCCAGAATGACTTTATTCAAAAAATAAACTAGACACTTGTTACCATATTAGAAAATTTGTAATTTCATTCCATCGTGTTATGTGTGATTGGTATCTCTAAAAATTAAATTTTTCTTTATTAATACCATAAAAAGCCCCAATATAATTTTTGACTATTAAACTAATTTTTTAGCATAAAAACTCTTATTCAATGCATCTATGACAAATTTACCATCCGTTAATATTTACTAAATTGTATCAATACTGTAAAAAGTACAAAATATTGTATATATGACAAACATAGGGTAAAACCCTAAATCGCTAACTCGTTAACTGCCATGTCTTGTCTAATTTGGTAATTTGACTATAGAATTTAAAAGAAATTAATATAGTGTAAAATTGTCACATGTGTATTAATTGTGAGGTTTTCTATAGTAAAAAAAAAAAAAAAAAGTTTAGTTTAAATTTGTCACATACGTATGGTTTTAAGATTTTTCATGATATTAATCCTATTTTTTTCGGTCAAGATCTTGAAAATCAAATTATGCAAAATGACAGCATGGGAAATTACATGTTATTGACCTTGGAGATCTCATCGCTGGGCCTTTCACTTATAATCCTAATTTCCAACGAAAATTATGATAATTTCATCAAATTTCAATGCAAAATATGCCCAAAATTTGTTGAGTTAGCATTAATAATAGACGTGCCCCATGTATGAACTGCTAAAGTGAATTTCACTACTGATCTTGTACTTTAAATGTTTCCCTTGGATTCTAAATGCTTGTTAATGATCTAGCTAATTAGATCGATATGTTTTGGTGATTTTATTACAATTACTTAAGCATCGAGTTGGAATGGTTGTAAAAAAAAAAAAAAAAATGGTTGTATGAAAAACATTTTCTTAGGTCAATTTAACCACTTGAAAATGTACTATAAAAAAATCAAAAGTTATTTCTTTCATTATTTAAATTTCATTAATATTGTCTCACTAAATGAAATAAGTATGAAAATATGTAGAAATAAGCGTAATGGGGGTCTTAAAACTTATTGCGAAAAGTGCAATCGAGTCATAAAACTTTCAAGAAGTGCAATTAAGTCGTAAGACTTATCGCAAAAGTGCGGTCGAAACATAAAATTTTCAAAAAGTGCAATCGAGTTATAAGCTTGTCAAATTGATCGAATCGAGTCCTTTCGTTAATTGTACTTTTGAAAATTTTATGACTCAATTGCATTTTCATGACCAATTTTAGAATTTGATTATACTTTTTTAAAGTTTTATGATTTGATTATACATTCGTGACAAGTTTTAAAACTTGATTGCATTTTTTGAAAATTTTAAAATATAATTGCACTTTCTTGATAAGTTTAAAAATTTTCAATATACTTATCACAAATATGTATTAATATAATCACAACAGGAATTATTTAATTCTTACTATTCTCTATCGAAAGTTTTGTTTGAGTATTTTCCTTCTATTCAGCTTCACATTTTTGTTTGAATGTCAATCTTTTGTTTCCTATATTCTCAGTTTATTGATATGCTTTTATCATTTTATTACAATTATCTAAGCATCATTCGAAATGGTTGTATGAAAAACAAACCTTTTCTTAAGTCAATTTAACCACTTGAAAATGTACTAAAAAAACTCCAAAGTTATTTCTTTCATTATTTAAATATCGTTAATTTTGTCTCGCAATATGAAATGATTATGAAAATATGTAGAAATAAGTGTATTGGGGTCCTAAAACTCATCGTGAAAATACAATTGAGTCATAACAAGAAATGCAATTAAGTCTTAAAACTTACCGTGAAAATGCAATCGAAGCCTAAAATTTTTGAAAAGTGCAATCAAATTATGAAGCTTGTCAAATTGGTCAAATCGAATTCTTTCGTTTGATGTACTTTTGAAAATTTTATGACTATATTGTATTTTTGTGACAAATTTTAAAACTTGATTACACTTTTTGAAAAATTTTACAACTTGAGTATACATTAATGATAAATTTTAAGACTTGATTGCACTTTTTGAAAATTTTAAAATGTAATTGCACTTTTTGGACAAGTTTAAAAATTTTCAACATACTTATCCCAAATATGTTTTAATACAATCCTGGTGAGAATTATTTAATTCTTACTATTCTCTGTTGAAAGTTTTGTCTGAGTATTTTCCTTTTATGCAGCTTCATATTTTTGTTTGAATATCAATCTTATGTTTTCTATAGTTTGAGTTGATTGATATGTTTGGTGATTTTATTACAATTATCTAATCATCAGTTGGGATGGTTGTACGAAAAAATAAACCTTTTCTTAAGTCTTTAACCACTTGAAAATGTACTATAAAAACTCCAAAGTTATTTCCTTTATTATTTAAATATCGTTAATTTTGTCTCACAATATGAAATGAATATGGAAATATGTAGAAATAAAGATATTGGGGCTCCTAAAACTTATCGTGAAAGTATAATCAAGTCATAAAATTTTCAAAAAGTGCAATAAAATCGTAAAACTTAATGCGAAAGTGCAATCGAAGTATAAAACTTTCAAAAAATACAATCGACTTATAAAACCTGTCAAATTAGTTGAATCGAATCCTTTCGTTAACTACACTTTTTGAAAATTTTATGACTCGGTTGCATTTTTGTGAATGATTTTAGAACTTGATTACACTTTTGGAAAGTTTTACAACTTGATTGTACATTCTTGATAAGTGTTAAGACTTAATTGCACTTTTTAAAAGTTTTAAAATGTAATTGTACTTTCTTGACAAGTTTAAAAATTTTCAATGTACTTATCCCAAATATATATTAATACAATTCTAGCGGACTTATTTAATTCTTCCTATTCTCAGTGAAAGTTTCGTTTGACTATTTTCCTTTTATTCAGCTTCACATTTTTGTTTGAATATCAATGTTGGGTTTGCTCTATTGGGTTGAGTCTTTATTTTTGCTGCTCTAGAAATTGGTCGTTGGACATGTACACTTTTCTAAGAAGGCTGCCTATAAAATATATACTATATATTTTTCCATTAACTTTTTTTTTTTTTGTGAAAATTTTTTCCATTAACTTTCGCTTTGCAATAAATTGAAAACCTAAGATAACACACGAATAAATAGTATACTGTCACATATCTTAAATAATATAACACGTAAGACTCTAGAACTCTTCTTACCGTGGATGACACTAAAATGATTATGTCGTTGGGCGTGTTTGAACTCTGAACTAAAGCTTGTCTCTCTGCTTCTGTTTTGGATTTTGTCACTCAATTCTGAATTGGAGAATGAAATGGTAAATTGAACGGACTGCGACCATTTTTTTTATTATGTAATTTGAAGTTGGATTTCGTTCCTTCGTCTGTTTTGACCAATGCGCGGCCATGTTAACAGTCGAATTTTGGAGGCTTAGGAGCTGATTTAGGCAGTTCGCCATTGAATTTTACCTAATCGAACTGGGTGAAGGCTTGCCGATTGTTGAACGCACGTGGAGCTTTCCCAGAATCAACGGATTGTGCGTGACCAAGAGTGGAAATTGGGATGATTTAGCTTAATTTGTTTCAAGGCATCGAGAGGAGATTCCTTTCATGAACAGATGCATAGTTGGTGTGCGAGCTGCTGTGGTGTTTCGAGTTAAGGCGTGATCAACAATTAAAGCATGATTGTTGAACTCGACGACCGTAATTCAAGAATATCTTTAAGATTCCTGTCACTCTATTATCCTTTTTCCTGTACTATTATGGTAGTTAAAGGATTTCTTCAAAAATTCTTGATTTTTTTTCCTGGCCAATGTGTTATTTGGATTTAGCATTTCATTGTTTTTCTATTGGACAGTGAGGGATAGAGCCTGCGTAATTGAAAATATATCCTTAAGGCTTTAATTTTTCTGAAATTAAAAAGCTACTAAATGTATCTTTGTTCTTGGTTTTGGGCTTAGATCTCTTGATTTATCTTGGTATCTCCACAAAACCTCTATTCAATTAGCTTTGTTGGATCGTTCAGTGCAATTCATTATACAGCTATGTATTATCCCCAAGATATTTCTATGATAAAACTTAATCGTGGATCCATTAGAACTTACCTACGTGGATCTTACTTGGACATTGATATTTACCTGTATTAATCATGTAGAGTTTTTCCTTTGATTAGCGCAAGGAGATGGCAGATGCCGAAGACATTCAGCCTCTTTGTGTTGATAATGGATTTGGCATGGTTAAGGTGAGAATACTGATGCACCGGTCCATTGCTATGGGCTTTCCTAGAGTGCATGGTGGTATTTGTGCTCACGCAATAACCTGAATTTGATAGGCTGGTTTTGTTGGAGATGATGCTCCAAGGGTTGTCTTCCCTAGTATGGTTTGTCGATCGAGGCACCCTGTTGACATGGTTAGTATGGGCCACGGGGTTGCTTATGTTGGAGATGAGGCCCAATCTAAAAGGGGCATGCTTACTTTGAAGTGCCCTATGGAGAGTAGAATTGCCAGCAATTGGGACAATATGGAAAAGATCTCGCATCACACTTTCTACATTGAGCTACGCGGGGCTCTCGAAGAACGTTCGATGCTCCTTATTTAAGCAACCCTCAACCCAAAAAGCAATCGGGGAGAAGATGCCACTGATCATATTTGAAACATTTGTCCCTGATAGTGTTGTCAAAGTTAACACAAAGACAGTGAGAGAGTTGATTTAATAAATGCAAGGTGTATAAATGGGGATGAACTTTCACATGGAGACTTAGTAAGAGAGTTGATTTGATAAATGCAAGGTGTATAGATGGGGATGAACTTTCACACGGAAACTTATTAAGAGAGTTGATTTAATAAATGCAAGATGTATATATAGGGATGGGTTCTTCAACGCGGATTTTTTTGATTTGATTTGATTTGATTTGATTTGATTTTTTCTAACCACATCCTGACCTTAATAGCATACTTGACGTGTAACCTAAAGATTTATCCTTTTGAAGGTCCAAAGCGAACATGACATGAACCATACTCGGCAAAAATCAAACAAGAAGGTTGCATCTCAGAAAAAGGCAAATGAATAACCTCTCAACTTCCCACGTTGACCAAATTTCAGCTTTAACATGGGATTGGGACATTCGGAAGGTCCAAAGCGAACATGACATGAACCATAGTCGAGAAAAATTCTACACGAGGGTTGCAGCTCGAAAAAGACAAATGAATATAATTTATTGAGGGTTTTATCAGCTAATTCTCTGTTCCTCTCTCCAGAACATTGCTCCTCAATCACATGAATCCATTCCACCAAAGAAAAAAGAAAATCACATGAATCCAAACTCTCAGAAACCCCAATCCAGCATACAAAAGACCAAAAAAATGCGACTTCTGAAGTTGGTCGGTTTCTCTCTTAATTTTCAACATCTACTCCGGAATAAGAAGGCCCGCTCTAAAATTACAGCAGTCTGAAAATGGTAAGTGGAGACATTCTTCGAACATGGGACGCGCTTCTTCCCCATTAAACGTCTCCCACACGACTTATGTCCATCTAATTGTAGTGCTCATCACAGCTCTCTCTAAATAAGGTCCATTCACGAAATTTCGAGTGGAATAATGTTTTCTTTTTCTAGTTGGCTATCATATGTAGTCGGTCAACTATGCAACAAATATTACGTAATATTTCTAGCAGAATAATGTTTTCTTCTTTTATTGGTTTTGAAGTTTCGCGTACTCATTTAAGTGACCGCGAGTATAAATAAGGTCCATTCTTGAAGTCTGAGGGGAAAGTTCCTGTTAACCATCTCAAACTGATTCTTGCTTCTGCCTTCTTATCTTGAACCAGGAAAACACTAAGAGAGACTGAGAGAGGGAGAGAAAATGCCAAGGACTGACCAAGTTGTTTTAGATGAGCTTGAGGAAGTGGAGAGGAGGTTAAGGCGTCTCAGATGGGAGCTCGACCTTAAAGAGAGGGCCTTGTTGTTGCGTGCTAGGCGGGCCGTGAATATCAATCACCCGGAAGCCCGCATTGCAGCGACGCGAGCCAGAGTGCAGGAAATTCGAGAAGAGATCACCCGGGCTGAAGAGGAGCATGCTGCGCTCTTAGTAGAAGCCTAATGGCGTAACGATCCTCCTAAAATCAGTATACGTTTGCTTTTATGGGCATCCGAAGGTTAATAGAAGCATAGTGGGGTAAGAATGGTATACTTATGTAGCTGGAAAATAAGAATGGTATACTTATGTAGTTGGGAGAATAATTGTTTCTTGGATATGGTTCTTGAACTTCAAGATTGATAATAGTGTTTTCTTGTTTCCTGGTCGTCCGGAGAATAAGAAATAAAGATATATAGAAGTGTTTCTTGGATCCAGCATTGAATATGTTTGGAGTTTCTTTTTTTACAATGCTCACAGCTTTTAAACTCGTAGGTTTAAAGTATATGGGGCTGTCATACGATTGGAAATATCTTTCATCCATTTCTTTTTATATATATGATTCTATATAATTCTTATGTGTCAGATCATTTTCATATTTGCCAGTCATTTAGTTGCAATGAGTATGATGCTGGTGAATAGGTCGGAGTAGATGAGGGAGAGAAATGGGCATGCACAAGCAAGAAAAAAAAAATACTGAAGAGAAAAGCTAGGAGAGTAAAATTCGTGAAGAAGTCCCTTAATTCGTAGATTCATCCCACATCTGCTTTTATAAATTTGTGCACTTGAGATCTTTGATGATACACACCTACTGGAGATTACATATCCTTCAATCTTCCCCAAAGAAAAGCATAATAATACCTGAGTATGTCATAGAAAAGAAATGTATATAGACGAACTTCAAGTATATGCAATTATATAATTACGTATTCTCTATTGCCTCAAAAGTCAAAATACAGTTTCCGCATGAAAAATTGTCTTTGCTGGTGCGGTGAGAAAAAAATGTTGTATGATCTAATAATTAATTCATCCAACATGGAACTCACATAATTAATTGTCGAGACGGCATTGGTCCACAAGCTTCGAAATCTTTTGCTAGAGATCATTTAGGTGATCGCCGTCTTTAGTCTTGACCGCCAAATCGTCCACATAACATTGGATGATATAGTGGAGCAAAGTCCCTAGGAAGGAAAGTCATGAACGTTGCGCCCGCTTTCTTTGAACCTAAAATGTATAACTTTGTATCGGAATATTCCCCTGGAATTATAAAGGCCGTCGTTTCCTCGCCACCATTTGGATCCATTCTTGTATTGATTGCTGCTGGAATATCCATTCTATCTGTAGCTTGGCGATAGGCAAAAGGAATGTGTCCTTTGGACTGGCATTGTTTAAGTCTATAAAGTTAACAAAACACTCTAACATTAGTCATTCTTCTTTTTCGCTGGCAAAATATTTCCAAGCCGAGCAGGGTTAGGTCCGGATGAAAAGAATTTGGTTTCTGCACGAATATTCAACTAAGATAACATCTGTTTCTCTCGTCAGCCGGTGACTAGGCATATAAAAGTAGATAACAAGCACATGCACATGCCCATAGACGTGCAGATTCCCCTCTTTTATCAACACAGGTAATAAATCCAAGATGTATAAATAAGAATGAGTTATTCTAGTGCTCACGAAAAGGTCAAAAGCCCATATATATCCGCATTGAACAAGAATGCGTTGGATTAGAAGTACGTAGTTTTGTGAAAATTAACGTGGAAACTTGATAAGAGCGTTGATTTAATATGTGCGAGATTTATAAATAAGGATGGGTCCTTCAACAGAGGTTTTTCTATTTGATTTGATTTTCCATTTTTCTAACCACTTCTTGATCCCACTCGTTTTCTTATGTATGGCCAAGAACGGAAGTCCTTTGCCTTTGCAAGACTCCTTCAAGTCATACCCACAAGCACTAGAGACTTGTTGATTTAATTTTTTTTGCTGACAACTTGTGAATTCAATTCTATATACCGCAACTGCTATCCCTGTCCACAATGTGAATAGCTTAAATGTGGACTTTTTTTTACATTTCCATTGACCTAGCCATCACTAACTCAAATATAACGTGGCAACAAAATATCTTAAGAGCAAAATATTTGGCAACACCTAGCCACACTTCCTGAGAAGTTAAAGATTTGATCATATCCAAGTAGCTCGTGGTACAAAGTGTGACTCCTAAAATTCATTTTTCCCTGATTCAATCTCATGTGGTACTTCCTAACTAATAGAAATGTTTCCCCGTGATTTTACTCTTCCCTAACATATCATCAATGCATGCCTCTGTATTCCTTTTCTAGTGTCGACAAAACTTTGCTTGCCCGCCTTTTTACTCTAGAATTAGAAATTATGAATTGTCATCAAACGCGTTTTTTTCTTAGAAACTCGTCCGTGAAATAGAAATTGAGAAATCGATTTTTGGCTCGAAATTTATTTCTATTCCAGAAATTTTGTTATGCTCGCCTTAAGTGGCCACGAATGTCCCTAAGGGGAAGTGGTACTTAGCTTCTCAAACCCTAATGACCGTAACTTAAATTGAAAACTTATGATTAAGCCAATCAAGAGTAATACAATGGAGCTATAACAACGATTCAAAGTATACTCACAAGAAAAAGATGAAAGAAAATGAAACACCAAGAATTCTAACTTGAATACGCTAAAAAAAAAAAAACGAATCGCGTTTAACAATGAACCCTTCCGAGTTTAAGATTTGGGTTGCAAACATGTTTAGCGAATGAACATTATGATCAAATCAATAAGTGGTTAGTAGGCTTATGCACTTAAATTAATCAAAAAGATTGGAAGCAAAAGTTCATATATTTACCTTCAAAAAACCAAAGGCAAGGACCGGTCTTGATGCATGGATTCATTGCCTTGCGGATACCGAACTCACATGTTGATTCTTCAAAGTTCTCACCTTCAGCCCTAGGAGCAGCTGGGCATGTTACCGTGAGTATCTGAGTTCGTGACCGTGAGGGGCCGAGTTCAGCCGAGAGTGACTAAGTTTCGATGGAATCCAACAGTAGCCGAGTTTGGATCTGAATTTGCTCATGGCCTATTGCTCTTTCTTCTGCTGGATGTCCTTGTGTGATTGAGTGTGTTCTCTCGTGGCTGAGTAGTACCTTTGTCGAGGAGTGAGCATGGTTCAGATGGGCGGTTCCCACCCTATAATCGAGAATCACCCACTAAATACCAATTCCAAAAAATTGGAATCTTGAACTGCCCATTATTTCCATGGATCCGCCTGGTCCATGGCAACCCCAATTTTTAGCCCTAATTAGGGATCCCATTTCCTTAATCTTTTTTTATTGTTCATTTTAAGCTCAATCAAACTTGTTCTCACATCTTGTTTTTGTGCGATTTATTTAAATTTTAGGATCTTTTCTCGATCCCATCATGAGGATCATTGGTGGCGAAGTAGCTCTATTGAGCTTGAGATTGATCATGCTAAAGGTAGGTGTTCCTTAGAACTCTTAAAATATGTCCGATGGAGCAAGATCCGTCCATAACGATTCAAGGATCATTTATGAGGGTTTGGAACTAGGGCTTCCGTTAGAAATGGCTAGGGATGATGATAGAATGGCCTGAATCGATTATTTGATGTTTGATCGTTTGATTGTTGACTATTCATTGTTCTGAAAAGTTCGTATGCGTTCTAGACCAGAAAGCTTTGATCGAGGATATGAGCTATTATATGACCATATCTAATGAAAGTGCGTCCTTGACATTTGTAAAGCATGTTTTAAGCCTTGATTTGATATATTATGAGCTTCAATCGAACATCATTTACTAGATGGAATTTGCTTCGAAATATAGATAAGAATCTGGAAAACTGATAAGCTCTCCTTATTGCTCTATTTTTTATGTACATCGGCAGTTTGTCGAATTTTTGTAATTTTTTGTGATGCGATTTTGGAGTCGATGTTTCATGAAATTTGTTCATCACATCCAGATGTAGATCACATAAAATTTTCATAAAAACTGAATGTTGTTTGGCTGGCACAATCCTCCTTCAATCTTCCGTTTTTGTCTTTAGATTTTGTACTTCCAGCTTGACCTTTGCTTGTTCTTCGACTTTGAAAATCTAGAATCGGTCTGTTTATGAAAAGCGTTCATTGCACTTTAATCTAGATTGACAAAAAAAATTAGGAAGTAAAAAGCTCATTTGCTATTTTTAGTTATCATCACAAAGTTGCAGTGACACTCTAGAAACTAAAAATGTGACATCCCGATTTTTCTCAATTTTATTTTCAGTCAATTGAGTCAGGCAATTTATCTGTGTACGTAGTTCGTCTCTCAGAGTTGGCCACTCACGAGGGAACTAGTCTATTGAGTGAAGTAATTAAGGAATTTTACCACGTCAGACTTGGAGACCGATCACCCTCGGGTCGGATGCAAGAAAATTTCCCTAAAAGCTACTCAGTGGATTAAGCGCGCTGAAATCGCACCAGATTGAATTCAACTGTAAAAATTGAGATTGAATTTAGAAGTTGGAAGCTCGGTTATGTCACACATCTTATTAGGATCATGGGATAATTTTTGTGGATTTTAATTGGATTAAATTAGAAGAGAATTGATAGAAAAATTGAAGAAATTGGGTGTACAAAGATTTGGACCCCGGCGGAAATGATATTGCACCCATTGAAGAATGTTGTGGGAGAGGAGATAGTGGAATATGATGTCATGGTGGGTGGCCAAAATGAGGGAGATCTTGACAAGTGGAGGGCCAAGATTTGCCCTCACACCCATCAACATCATCTTCTTCATTTGAATTGTCGACCAACAGCCGTGTGCCGCTTCCCCGCCGTCCGTCATCGTCGTCGTGCCGAGCCGCCGTCACCGCCGCGTCATCCTGCGACCGCCTCTCCCTCGGTTCAGCCCCTCCGTCGCCGCGCCAGCAACTTCGGCCGTCCCTAGCAGCGAACCGCCATCACCCTCCGTCAGCCAAGCCGCCAGCCGTCGCCGTGAGCCACTGCCTGGCCAGCCGTGCCTCTCCTCCGCCACTACCACCTCTAGTCGTCGCCATTCTTCCTATTCTTTGACCTTGTCGTGCAGCAAGAAAAGTGGGTCTCACAGCTCGATTGAGGCCCGTTTTGGCCGTCTTCTCGGCCCCGAAAGCTAGGCCCGCCTTTAGAAAAGTTGATCCTGGCGTCGCCCTCATCGTTTTGGTCCAAGCGGCAAGTTAATCAAGTGAGTTTACCTCACTAAACCTTGATTATAGTGTTAATGATACTCTAAGTGTGTTTAGTTTAAATTAAGTGAGTTTAGGTGGGTAGATTGGTGTATTTAATTATAAAGTAGATTAAGAGATTGGTTTATATTAAAGTATGTTTAATTAAGGTTAAAAGATGTTATTTAATGTTAAGCCTTGATGGGACATAATAGGATTTTATTTTTGAATTATTTAATTGCTTCGAAATTCTGGATAATATAATATTATATTATAATCCGAAATTATTAAAAAAAATGAAAAATTATTTTTGACCCGGATTGCTCAGAATTTCGTGTCGATCGCTGTTGTGCATTTAGAATTTGAAATGATGATTGGTTGTGGCAAATTGAGTGTGATTGTAATAAATAGGATTCTTTATAAAATCCTAAGTGTGGAAATTGATGGACGATTGGCCATGATTGACCACCTATTAAAGGTCATGCCCAGTGAGGCCGTGATTGACCACCTATTAGAGGTCGTGCCTAAAGGAGGCCGTGAATTGCCACCTGATAAAGGTCGTGCCCAATGAGGTCGAGAATTGCCACCTGATAAAGGTCGCGCCCAATGATGCCGTGAATTGCCACCTGATGAAGGTCGCGCCCAACCGGGCCATGATTTACCACCTACTAGAGGTCGTGCCCATCGGGCCGGGATCTACCACATTTTTAAAGGTCGTGCCGAGTGGGGCCATGATGCCACTGATTCTAATTGTGCCGAGTGGGGCCGTGATTGCCATTGGTTATTAAACCTTCTTATAGGGTCGTGATTGGAAGCAGTAATTGATTTGCTAGAATGACATGTAATCGGCCGAGTCGATTGATCGCTGAGACGATCCACGTGATTGAATTGTTTTGATAATGTGATTGTGTCTCAATTGTTGGGTTATTAGAATTGCACGTGGTTGAATTATATAAACTATGCTAACCTGCAGATGAAGGCTAAGGCGAGGTAAATCTTCTTGATGTCATGGCTAGGCCACTCTGGGGCGTATTTACTTTCTAATAGGGGTTTAGGAGGGGTGAACTTGCTGAGACAAAGTCTCATCCCGGTTTAGGGAAAATATTACAGGACCATAGATGGCAGTACCCCCAGAGATGAGTGGCATGCCGATGGAGATTGACCAGACGACAGAGAGTGCTCCTGACCCTGGAAGTCCTTGGGTCTATCAGTTGGTTAGGTCCACTATCTAGGTCCAGGAAACCGTGGATGTCAGAGTACCTTATATGTTTAGGGCTGGGTTTTGTTCCGGAGTCGATGGTGTTAGGGTTGGACCACTGGATAGCATGAATATTCAATTGGCTGTGATGAATGCCATTTTGGATGAAGGTGTGGCAGATCTTCCCGACGGTAGAGTGATCAACGCATTGCCCCCGGCCTCTTGGGTGACTGATCTGGAGGATGTGGGATTGTCAAACGGGGCCAACCAGTAGTCTTAGGACTGTTCCTCTTTTTGGCGGACCGATCCATGTTGTGTAGACTGACCCTTTTTGATGCACATAAACCCTGACCCATTTTTGGTGCATATAATCTCTGGATCCCGTTGGTGTATGTAAACCCCGGATTGATGATGATGTATGAAAGTATGTTTGATTTTGAATTGATTTTCCTGTTATCCTATCCCATATGTTTTTGTCAGGGGTTTCTTAGCACGTTCCGCATGCGCATAATAATTTAAAATTGGGGTTGGCGACACTACCTGGAAATGTCGCATTTACATGACCATGGCGTGTTGTTCACGTGTCTCGGGTTCGGGGCGTGACAAAAAATTAAGAAAATTCAACTTGAAAATTAAGAAAATTCTACGGTGATGGGCTCAAGTAACAACGCGCACAAGTGTTTGTACCTCCAAATCACATAAGGGTATTAAACCCGATTAGGGGCCCAGCATATGGGCTTAGACAAGGGCATAAAGTGAGAAAGCTCGTCACGGCTTGACTGGACAAATCTCACGTAAATCTCTCATGACATTCACGGTGTTGAGTGGGTCAAAGACATTTGTTCATATCCAACTTTTGCTAAAAACTTTTAGAATCTCAAGGGTTTTCTACCGAGTAGCTTAAAGATGGTAGCGTTGGCGTCGGCTTAGCAAGAGCAGAAGTCCCGATGATACCTTGGTGAAAAATGGAGATCGAAAAGCACCAAGAAGAATACTTTTTATTAACCAGAAACTCGAACTTTGGATGGAAACTTTGGAGCGAAAGGTTTTCATGTTAAGCAGGGGTGAAAGACGTGATATTTGTGGTGCGAGTTTAGCAAAGAGTTTTAGACGCCTCGGTGAGAATTGAAGGTTAGTGAACACCGAGAAGTCAACGCCTTGGACTTATTTATTTGGGAAAGGGTGAGGAAATTGATGATGTCTGGTTTTTTAGGAGAATGTCGATCACCACTTCATACGAAGGTGGACAAAATGTGTGTAGGAGCCCGTATTCAAGAATCGGAACTCAAAAAACTAGCATAGAACCCTCGAATTAAACATTCCAAACACAACCCAATTGCTTCCAAGTTTTGAAAAGATCAAACAATGCGATAATATATGGGTCGGCAGTAAAGCTATAGACTAATAACCGAACCTCACGCGGCCTTTTTAAGTGTACCCACTGTTATCTTGTCATATTATATCGGCAGGGTCCTCCGGACATTCGCATATGTTGGTGCCATAATACTGCTCGATGTCTCTAAGAATCTGGATCTCCTTGTCTTTGACAAAATTTACCACAATACCCTGCAAAAGCATATGCGGATTGGCATTTGTAAATTGCAATGTCAATGAGAGATTTGTCGTTATACCCACGGCAAGAACAAAAAACTGAAAATAGGATTGTCGTTGCCTCCAGTTCAAGGTTCATAATGGTTACCTTCCGCCCAAAACGGCCTACTCGACCGGCCCGATGGACGTACAGCTCTCTGCTGTTGGGAAGATCATAGTTGACAACGAGACAAACCTACAAAGTGTATTGAGAACGATTCGGTCGTCCACTCACGCAACTAAATGACCGTGGCGCAACAGGAAAATAAGAAATTTGGCCTTCCGAAAAAGCAAGCATCCGACCTACGAATGAGTTGATGCACACAGCAGCCAAAAACGGTAGAATGTCATCATCTGCATTATTGCGATGTTAATTTTCAGGACTAACCTGCTCAACATCAATCCCTCGAGCCCACACATCGGTGGTGATCATCAACCGAGTCGCCCCAGATCGAAATCCAGCCATTACTGCATCTCTCTCCTTTTGAGGAATGTCCCCGTGCATGAAGGACACAGTGAAGTTAGAATCACGCATCTTTTTCTGCAAGCCACTCCACCTGCTCGACAAATATAAGGAAGACATGAAGAGTTACAGCACAAAATATAGATCAAAGAGAAATAGAGCAGTAGAGGTCTTCACGATCTCTAAGTCATCGAGATGTTTATGTTCCACCTCAAGTGTGGAACCCAACGTGGTTGGGGTCGTACCTTCCGCTTAGTGTTGCAGAATACAACTCCTTGGCTTATGGGGCAGTTGTCGTATAGATCGCACAGAGTGTAAAATTTCCAGTCTTCTCTTTCCACTGGCACCATGTACTGGTCGACGCGCTGCAACCATACAAAGTAAAGGAAGGATTGTGTCAGAAGAATCTCATGATCCCTAGTCGCCATCAAATGCAACTAACCCAATGTAGCTCACCTCCAGCATCAACTCATCACGCTTCACAACAATCCCTATGGGATCGGTCATGAATCTTCCTGTCATCTCTAACATCTCAGTGGGGAAGGTTGCTGAAACTAAGACAACCTGCAGAGAATGCCACTCATGCATTAGCCAGTTGTGAACATGAACGTGTATGAGCGACTCCCTAACAACTGATTTAATTTAGAACGAAGCAAATCATAGCAATGTGCTGAAAAATTACGAAGCGCACATCATGGGGAGAGAAGCATGTCTCGTCGTAGTAAAAAATCTAATACTCATCAGACAAGACAAGGAGAAAAAGAAAAGAACAAGTGCCCTATTCATAGTAGAACTATGAAGCCAAAAGACAACCGTTTTATCCACCTTGTACATGCTCTAATGTCCAAATCATGTAGATATTAAGGAGGATGAAGGAGGAAAGAAAATTCCAGATCTCTCATCAAATTTTGAAGTTTATAAAAATTAAATGCTCCATCTTGCAGCATGTTGACTAATGCAGAAAGACCTTTTGGAAATTCTAGGAATCAGCTGAGGAGGAGAAGGGATGACTATCTAGATTGATAATGATCGAAAAGTGCAGAGCATTTCTTAGATTGGACTTAAAAAGAAGTAATGGCATTCAGTTTTATTAGGATAATGCAATGGAATTAAGCCAAGGGCTGGGAATACTTGGGACTATTACTGGGGTTATTGCGTAAAAGAAGTCATCTTTACTACTACTGCTATTACTACTACTACTACATTGATTCAACATGAAGGACAGGCAACCTGAAGCTCTGGAGGAAGGAATCTGTAAACATCATAGATTTGATCCTTAAATCCTCTGCTCAGCATCTCATCAGCTTCGTCCTGGCAAAAATATACGTAAGTGAATAGAGAGAACTTGTTTTGCAGAAAGCAGAAGGAAACTTAACAGGATCCGAAGTCGAAGGAGGTGATGCAGTGCACTCACAAGGACTAGGAGTTTGATGGCCCTGGTGCGAAGAGTTCTCCTCTTTATCATGTCAAGCACCCTGCCCGGAGTTCCGGACACAACATGAACTCCATGCTCCAATTTCCGGATATCTTCACCCATGCTCTTGCCTCCAACGCATGCATGGGCTAGCACGTTCCTGTAATAACCAATAGCCAGCACAACTCTCTCCGTCTGACTCGCCAAATCGCTCGTAGGTGACAAAATCAGCACTTGCACACTGAACAGAACATGAAGGAAGCAAATTAGCTAAGACAAAATCGATGGCCACAAGGCAGCAACCAAATTCAAATTGAAAACTTTCAGAGAGCCAAATAAACAAGAGTAGCTTGAAAAATCAACAAAATACAAGCAACAGAGTCACGGATACTTAATAGTAGGAGCTTGTTGACAAGGGCATCCAGGATATTTGCTGCACAAGTAAGCACACCCACATTGCAGTTTCAATTATACTAATGCTCGTGTTACATAGAATCAACAATGTAAGAACAAAACTATTCGTTTTCCTTGATAATGAAGAAAACCTTTCGTGCCTTGCAAGTGCCTAAAATATTTAGTTAAGAGGACCCACTTAAACATTCCGATATAATATACATATATAACCCGAATAAGCGCATAAACTCAGGCTACGCTTAATTCCAAAGAAAGCTTCTCAAAACAAAGTTCACGAACAAATTCCTTAGACTAAGGCTTGAACTTCTTTCAGGGCCATCCGAGGGGTGAAGGTAAAACTAAAAGCCAGCATCCCTCTGCCTCAACATCAGAACATCTCAAATTGTTGAGTTAACGAGGTCGAAAACCAAAAATTCTTCCTCTCAGAGCGATTGAATTTTGTTACGCCAGAAATTCGAGAGAGAGAGGGTTCGCCAATTTTTATTTTTATCTTTTTAAAATAATCTTTGGTGTCATAGTTTGAGCTCTATAATGTTAATGACTCATCTTACCCTCCAAAGCAAAACGCATAACATGCCTCAACCTAATTCCACTAGAAAACCGACAGTGACAGAAGGGTCTTCGCTCAAGAAGAGGATTGCGTACTCTCTTGTGGAGGTGTCCACGATTTGGCAAGACGCGAGGGCAAACGTGGAGGTCTTGCCCGTGCCGGATTGCGCCTGAGCGATCACGTCTCGGCCTTGGACAATCGGCACCACGGCTCGCTGTTGAATCGCCGAGGGCTTGTCGAACCCGTGGCCGTAGATCCCACGGAGAACATCGTCGCTCAGGCCCATGCGGTCGAAGCTCGACAAGGCCTCCACGCCTGTCGCCGTCTCGAATGCCGCCACCGCCGGCCGCGATCGGGTCGCCGGAACTGGTCTTGCCATCAAGGACGTCGCCATTACCGAATCCAAAGAGATGAGGAAAGGGCAAGAGAGCAGTCTCGTCTCTCTCTGGAATTGATGAGTGAGCGGGAGGGAGGAAGCGCTTGTCTCAAACAGGGCCAAATGGACTTCGTGTCATATTAGGACATCAAGGAGGATTATGTGAATCTCATATCAAGATCTGTCTAAAGTGTCCTGATTTTATTAAATAAGATCATGAAATGAATACCGTCTCAAATAAAATCTGAAGCGACGATATGACCTTGGGCAAGAGAAATTACTTCGATCCAAGACATTAGCATTTAAAAATCACATACGATTTTGCACCTTGATTTTGTATTAATTTTGGAGTTTTCTATGATAAAAAAAAAAAAAACAAAGAGTTAGTTTAGCTTAAATTTGTCATATGTGTTGAGATTTTTAGTGACATCAATCCTATTTTCTTCCGTCAAAACCTAGAAAATCAAATTACCCAGAATGACAGCACGGGAAATTACATGTTTTGACCCTTGGGGATCTCAACGCTAGTCCTTTCGCTTTTAATCCTGATTTCCGACGAAAATTTATGGTAATTCCATCGGATTTCAATTTAAAATATGCCCAAAATTATTGAGTTAGCATTAACAACTGCCGTGCCCCATGTATGAACTGCTAATGCGAATTTCCCTATTGATCTTGTACTTTAAATGTTTCCCTTGAATTCTAAGTGTGTGTTGATGATCTAGCTAATTAGATTGATATGTTTTGGTGATTTTACTACGATTATCTAAGCATCAGTTGGAATGGTTGTACGAAAAACAAGCCTTTTCTTAAGTCAATTTAACCCTTGGGGATCTCAACGCTGGGCCTTTTCCTCCTTGCTCTAGATTACAGCCAGTGCTGCACTTGCAATGGATTTTTCTTGTAGAAAAGATGTATTTGATGGGACTGTCGTTATTTGATTTTTCTGGCTATTTAACCATGTCTTAACCGCACTCTCGGATCCTTGTTCAAGGCGTCTGAATCTGTCCCACCATTTTGTCTTGTATTTTCGGACAAGTACAAGTACTAAGTTGGAGGATGTATTGTATTCGAACTCCCAGGCTATTACCTATGAGATTTTGAATATTATGAAAAAATGCATAATGGGAACCTTAAATCATGTTGGGTTGGTACAAAGTGTTTCCAAAATATTTTGTATCCTTGACTAATTGTGGGATGTAGTATAATGCCCAAAGGACCAAAGAAATCTCACCAGGAGTTAAACCCATTCTAACACTCACTCTTAGACTTTTGTCCTACCTCCTTGCAGGGTGTGGGAGTCGAAACCCATTCCTGAAATGAAATTGTTCCCACCCCAATCCCCCCTGAGAATGTGGGGATTTGAACCCCTCACCTCCCCCTTCCAAGTTGAAAGGGTGGCCACTTGGACGAACCCCAGTGGTTGGAGTTAAACCAGTTTGATAGGCTTTGGAAGTTGCCTTTGAAGAATACTAGCCAAGTATCCGAAGGCAGAGGCCATAGCTTTGTAATGGATTCTATAGACAAGAGTTAGAGGAATGGATCCATCTGCTACTTTGTAATTATGGGTTTTGATTTAGAGTGTGAGGGCTTTAAGAATATTTTTATCCTTAAGAGAAACTGAGAAATTGGGGTAACAATCAAAATGTATTGGTCATTTGCAAAGACTTGTTTTTACTGTATCAAGGATGGATTCATCATAGTTTAAGAAATGTATTTGATAGGACTGTGGTTATTTGATTTTTCTATATATAATTCCGGCGGGACTTATTTAATTCTTCCTATTCTCAATTGAAAGTTTTGTCCGTGTATTTTCATTTTATTCAGCTTCACATTTTTGTTTGAATATCAATCTTATGTTTCCTCTATTGGGGTGTTTATTTATTTTTGCTGCTCTAGAAATTGGTCACTGGACATGTACACTTTTCTAAGAAGGCCGCCTATGAGATATATATTATATTGTTTTCCATTAACTTTCACTTTGTATTAAATTTAAAACCTAAGATAACACGCAAATAAATGGTATACTGTCACGAATCTTTAATAATACAACACGTAAGACTCTAGAACCTTTCTTACCGTGGATGACACTCAAACGATTATGTCGTTGGGCGTGTCTGAACTCTCAACCAAAGCTTGTCTCCTGCTTCTGTTTTGGATTTTGTCGTTCGATTCTGAATCGGAGAATGAAACGGTGAATCGAATGGAATTTGACCCTTTTATATGTAATTCGAAGTTGGGTTTCGTTCTCTCGTCTGTATTGACCGATGCATGGCCATGTTAACCGTCGAATTTTAGAGGCTTAGGAACTGATTTAGGTGGTTCGCCATTGAATTTTACCGAATCTGACTGGGTGATGGCTTGCCGATTGTTGAACGCGTGTGGAGGTTTCCCAGAATCAACGGATTGTGCGAGACCAAGAGAGGAAATTGGGATGATTTAGCTTAATCTGTTTCAAGGCATCGAGAGGAGATTCCTTTCATGAATAGATGCATAGTTGGTGTGCGAGCTGCTCTGGTGTTTTGAGTTAAAGCGAGATCAACAATTAAGCATGATTGTTGAACTCGACGACCGTAATGGGTTGAAAAGTCTGTAAATATCTTTAAGATTCTCGTCACTCTCTGATATCCTTTTTCCCGTATTGTTATGGTAGTTAAAGGATTTCTTCAAAAATTATTGATTTTCTTTTTCCTGGCCAATGTATTATTTGGAATTAGCATTTCATTGTTTTGTTGTTGGATAGTGAGGGATGGAGCCTGCATAATTGAAAATATATCCTTAGGGCTTTAATTTTTCTGAAATTAAAAAGCTACTGAATGTATCTTTGTCCTTGGTTTTGGGCTTAGATCTCTTGATTTATCTTGATATCTCCACAAAAGCTCTATTCAATTAGCTTTGTTGGATCGTTCAGTGTAGTTCATTATACAGCTAAATATTATCCCCCAAGTATTTCTATGATAAAACGTAACCATGGATCCATTAGAACTTACCAACGTGGATCTTACTTGGACATTGATATTTACCTGTATTAATCATGTAGAGTTTTTCCTTTGATTAGCATAAGGAGATGGCAGACGCTGAAGACGTTCGGCCTCTCATTGTTGATAATGGATTTGGCATGGTCAAGGTGAGAATATCGGTGCACCAGTCCATTGCTATGGGCTTTCCTCAAGTGCATGGTGGTATCTGTGCTGAATTTGACAGGTTGGTTTTGCTAGAGATGATGTTCCAAGGGTTGTCTTCCCCAGTATGGTTGGTCGATCGAGGCACCCCGCTGACATGGTTAGTATGGGCCACAGGGTTGCTTATGTTGGAGCTAAGGCCCAATCTAAAAGGGGCAGACTTACTTTGAAGTACCCTATAGAGAGTGGAATTGACAGCAATTGGGACAATATGGAAAAGATCTGGCATCACACTTTCTACATTGAGCTACGCGGGGCTCCCAAAGAACATCCGATGCTCCTTATTTAAGCAACCCTCAACCCAAAAAGCAAACGGGGAGAAGATGCCACTGATTATATTTGAAACGTTTGCCCCTTGATAGTGCTGTCAAAGTTAACGTGAAGACATAATCAAAGAGTTGATTTAATAAATGCAAGGTGTATAAATGGGGATGAACTTTCACACGCAAACTTATCAAGAGCGTTGATTTAATAAATGCGAGATGTATATATAGGTGGGGATGGGTTCTTCAATGCGGGTTTTTGATTTGATTTGATTTGATTTTTCCCTTTTCTAACCATGTCCCGACCTTAATAGCATACTTGACGTGTAACCTAAAGATTTATCCTTTTGAAGGTCCAAAGCGAATATGACATGAACCATAGTCGATAAAAATCAAACAAGAAGGTTGCATCTCAGAAAAAAAGGCAAATGAATATAACCTCTCGACTTCCCACGTCGACCAAATTTCAGCTTTAACATGGGATTGGGGCGTTCAGAAGGTCCAAAGCGAACCTGACATGAACCATCGTCGAGAAAAATTCTACACGAGGGTTGCAGCTCGAAAAAGAAAAAAGAATATAATTTCTTGAGGGTTTTCTCAGCTAATTCTCTGTTCTTCTCTCCAGAACTTTGCTCCTCAATCACATGAATCCATTCCACCAAAGAAAAAAGAAAATCACATAAATACACTCTCAGAAACCCCAATCCAGCATACAAAAGACCCAAAAAATGCGACTTCTGAGTTGGTCGGTTTCTCTCTTAATTTTCAACATCTACTCCGGAATAAGAAGGCCCGCTCTAAAATTACAGCAGTCTGAAAATGGTGAGTGGAGCATTCTTCGAACAGGGGACGCGCATCTTCCCCATTAAACGTCTCCCACAGGATTTATGTCCATCTAATTGTAGTGCTCATCACAGCTCTCTCTAAATAAGGTCCCTTCACGAAATTTCGAGTAGAATAATGTTTTCCTTTTCTAGTTGGCTAAATACGTAGTCGGTAAACTATGCAACAAATATAACGTAATATTTCTAGTGGAATAATGTTTTATTTTTTTTATTGGTTTTAAAGTTTCCCGTAATCATTTAAGTGACCGCAAGTATAAATAAGGTCCATTCTCGAAGTTCTGGGGCAAGTTCCTGTTAACCATCTCAAACTGATTCTTGCTTCTGCCTTCTTATCTTGAACTAGGAAAACACTAAGAGAGACCGAGAGAGGGAGAGAAAATGTCAAGGATTGAGCAAATTTTTGAGGAGCTTGAGGCAGTCCAAAGGAGGATAAGGCGTCTCAACTGGGACCTCGATGAAATCATTCTGTTTGTGAATTCCTTTTTGCGCCGTAGGCAGGCTGGGAATATCAATCGCCCGGAAGCCCGCATGGCAGCGACGCAAGCGAGAGCGCGGGAAATTCGAGTGGAGATCGCCCGGGCTAGAGAGGAGCAGAATGCGCTCATCGTCGAATTCATTGGCCTAATAGTGTAACGACCTTACCCGTGGGATGCAGTTTTAAGGATGATATACTTATATAGTTGGGAGAATAATCGTTTCTTGGATATGGTTCTTGAACTTCGGGATTGATAATAGCGTTTTCTTATCGTTTTCTGGTGGTCCACGGAATAAGAAATAAAGATATATAGAAATATTCTGTGGAGGTCGCATTGAATATGTTTGGATTTTTTTTTTTTTTTTTGTTTACAATGCTCATAGCTTTTAAACTCATAGTTTTAAAGTGTATGGGGCTTTCATACGATTGGAAATATCTTTCATCCATTTCTTTTTATATATGATTATGTATAATTACTATGTCTCATATCATTTTCATGTTTGCCGGTCATTGAGTTGCAATGAGTATGGTGCTGGAGACTGGGTGGCAGTAAATGAGGAAGAGAAATAGGCATGCACAAGCGAAAAAATAATAATACTGAATAGAAAAGCTAGGAAAATAAAATTCATGAAGAAGTCCCTTAATTCTTATGTTCATCCAACATCTGCTTTTATAAACGTGTGCACTTGAGATCTTCGATGATACCCACCTACCGGAGATTATGTATCCTTCAATCATCCCCCAAAGAAAAGCATGATAATACCTGAGTATGTGATAGAAAAGAAATGATATAATTAGGTATTCTCTATTATTTTGAAAGTCCAAATACTTTTTCCGCGTGAAAAATTGTCATTGCTGGTGCGTGGGAAAAAAAATGTTGTATGACCTAATAATTAGTTCATCGAATATGGAACTCACATAATTAATTATCGAGACAGCATTAGTCCACAAGCTCCGAAATCTTTTGCTAGAGATCATTTAGGTGATCGCCCCCATCTTTGGTCTTGACCGCCAAATTGTCCACGTAACATTCGACGATACAGTGGGGCAAAGTCCCCAGGGAGGAAAATCATGAGCGTTGCCCCCGCTTTCTTCGAACCTAAAATGTATAACTTTGTATCGGAATATTCCTCTGAGTATTATAAAGGTCGTCGGTTCCTCTCCACCATTTGGATCCATTCTTGTGTTGATTGCTGCCGGAATATCCATTCTATCAGTAGCTCAGTGATAGGCAAAAGTAATGTATCCCTTGGACTGGCATTGTTTAAGTCTCTAAAGTTAATAAAACACTCTTAACATTGGTCATTCTTCTTTTTCGCTGGCTAAATTATTTACAAGCCGAGCAGGGTATACATTTCAGTAGCTCTGATAGGTTAGTCGAATTCTGCCTCGATTTCAGCTACTAGCTCCCGATGGAAAGAATTTGGTTTCTGCATGAATATTCAATTAAGATAACCTCTGTTTCTCTCGTCAGCCGGTGAGTAGGCATATAAAAGTAGATAACATGCACATGCACGTGCCCATAGACGTGAAGATTCCCCTCTTTTATCAACAAAGGCAATAAATCCAAGATGCATAAATAAGGATGAGTTCTTCTATTGCGCACGGAAAGGTCAAAAGCCCACATATGTGCGCATTGAACGAGAATGCCATGGATTAAAAGCACGTATTGTGAAAGTTAACGCGGAAACTTGGTAAGAGAGTCGATTTAATAAATGCAAGATGTATAAATAGGGATGGGTTCTTCAAGAGAGCTTTTTTTGTTTGATTTGATTTTCCATTTTTCTAATCACTTCCTGATCCCACTCATTTTCTTTTCTATGGCCAAGAACCGATGTCCTTCGCCTTTGCAAGACTCCTTCAGGTCATACCCAGAAGTACTAGAGACTCGTCAATGTAATTTTTCTACTGACAACTTATGAATTTAATTCTACGTATCGCAACTGCTATCACTCACTCAAATATAACAGGGCAACAAAGTATCTTAAGAGCAAAATAATTAGCAACACCTAGCCACACTTCCTGAGGACTTAAAGATTTGATCGTATCCAAGTAGCTCGCGGTGCTAAGTGTGCCTCCTAAAATTCATTTTTCCCCGATTCAACCTCATGCGGTACTTCCTAACTACTAGAAATGTTCCCCCGCGATTTTACTCTTGACTAATATATCATCAATGCATGCCTCCATATTCCTTTTCTAGCGTCGACAAAATATTTCTTGCCCGCCTGTGGTACGTCGCGAGTTCGAAGGGCAAGTCAGCATATTCAGGTACGCATTTGACAACTCGTATTCCACTTCCATACCTCGACATGGCTCAGGGATTGCTAAGCGGCCACGAATGTCCCTATGGCGAAGTGGTGCTTAGCTTCTCAAATCCTAATGACCGTAACTTGAATTGAAATAAAAGTCATAAACTAGTTACACTTATCAAAGTTCACATTAAAACGACTTATGATTAACGCAAGCAAGAGTAATACAATGGAGCTATAACAACGATTCAAAGTATACTCACAAGAAAAAGATGAATGAAAATGAAACGCTAAGAATTCTAACTTGAACTTTAATATGCTCAGATAACGAATCACGTTTGACGATGAACCCCTCCGCGTTTACGATTTGGGTTGAAAACACGTTTAGCGAATGAACATTTCGATCAAATTAATAAGTGGTTAGTAGGCTTATGCACTTGAATTAATCAAAAGGATTGGAAGCAAAAGTTCATATGTTTACCTTCAAAGAACCAAAGGCAAGGACCGGTCTTGATGCAAGGATTCATTGCCTCGCGGACACCGAACTCTCAAGTTGATTCTTCAAAGTCCTCACCTTCAGCCTCAGGAGCAGCCGGGCGTGTTGCTGTGAGTGTCTGAGTTCGTGACCGTGAGGGGCCGAGTTCAGCCGCGAGTGACTGGGTTTCGACGGAACCCAACAGTATGCGGCCGAGTTTCGATCCGAATTTGCTCATGGCCTATTGCTCTTCCTTCTGCTGGATGTCCTTGCATGATTGAGCGTGTTCTCTCGTGGCTGAGCAGTACTTCTACTAATGGTGAGCATGGTTCGGGTGAGCGGTTCCCATCCTAGAACCGAGAACCACCCACTAAACACCGGTTCTGAAAAATTAGAACCGGGAACCGCTTATTATTTCCATGGATCCACCCGGTTCGGTCCGGTCCCCAAGTGCGTCTATGGAACCGGTCTCACCAAGCTTTATCTACTCAATACAACGTTTTCAAACAAGCCAAAGTAAAGCAAAAAAAAGAAAGAATTTCCCAATTTTTAATTGGAAGATTAGTTCAAAGATCTGGCTCATATTTAATGTTGAGAGTCGAGATTATGAGTTGATGGGCGTTGATTTTAAAAGTCAATGTTCTGAGTGAGAGATAGAAAGACGACTCTGACAAGGTGAGATTCAAATTAGTAATTTTAGAGTTTCCATTTTTCTTAAAATTTCTTTTGGTTGAAAATTTTCTTAAAAGTCCAGTCCAGTGGGCGATTCTACACCTAGAATCGAGAACCGGACTGGTACTTGCTGGTTTTAATAAATTGGAATTAGCAACTGAACTTGTTCCCTCGGGAACCGCCGGTTTTGATCCATTACGGTCTAATTCCGAGCGGTTCTCAATTCCTTAGCACATCTTTACTTTCACCTTCGCTCAACCTTGCTTGGCCTTTTAAGAAATCTTTGAGAGTCTGTTTGGCAATTGGCCAAACAGTACCCGACTCTATTCTTTTGTTCCCGAGAATAAAAAAAGAATAAAAATCCATTTGGTAATTTTTTTGTTTTTAGAAACAATTGTTCCCGAAAATAGATTTGAAAAAAAATCAAGGAGTAGAAAAAAATTTGTTTCTTTATTCTCGAGAACAATTCCAGAATCAATCCAACCCATTTTTCTTTCTTCTCATTTCTTTTCTTCTTTTCTCTTTTCCCTTTTTCATTCTCTTTTCTTCTTCTTCTTCCCAACCAGTTGCCGACTGCCACCACCGGCAATTAGTGACCTGGGTGAGGTCCAACAAGTTCGCCGGAGGTCGCGTGGCCACTTAGTGGATTGACCTTGCCAAGCAGTGTGAGGCCTGGCCTCGCCAAGCTAGGGTGAGTTCACCTCATGCTGACTGGGCGAGGTCGAACTTTGTTGGTGGCCAAGTGAGGCTTGCCAGCTGGGCGAGGCTCCTCGCCTGTCCACCGGCAATTTGGCCAGGCCAAGCCTCATGGTGGCTAGGCAAGTCTCCGATGAGTTCGTCGGACTTTGCCTAGCCGGTCGCCGACCACGGGGATACCAAACGCACGAGGAAGGAGAAGACCGGCTTGGCAAGGAAGGAGGAATGAGAAGAGAAAAGGAAAAATATAATAAAATTATTAAAAATTAAAAGAAACAAAAAAAATATAAGAGTCGTAAAAAACTCATTTCTATTCCAAGAATAAATTTTTGGATAATTACCAAATGCTTTTAATTGTTTAGAATTTCATCCAAAGAAAGAATCATTTCTAAGCAGAAATTGTTTCCGGAAACATAATGGTTACCAAGCACACCCTAAATGATATATCTTGGTAATCCCAATCCTAATTTAAGTTTGGATCACCTCTTCTTGACCAAAAATCCTCACCTTTTCCATAATTGGTTAATAGATGTGAACAAAGTTGTTAATAGTGAAAAGAAAACTTATGCAGCTCTACTTGGTACTTGGAGAAGGGGGGAAAATGCTATTACTTCTCTTAATTCCCTCTTGGCTGAAAATTACTTAAGCCTTGATCGCGGGGGATGAATTTTTTATTGAATCTTTCTACGACAAAATTTCTCTTGAAATTTTCTTCATCTTGATTGTTTCTTTGCCAATTTAGAAAGGCACATGCAAATTTTGGCTAGGCTAAGGAAAAGGGAGTGTGGCCTGATTCCTTAGAGAGCCTAGGTTAAAAAAATCTTAGTTTTGACGATCGAATGAGCTTAGAACCCAATTTGAACGAAATTTACTATATCACATGAGTCTAAATGTAATGCAGACACGCAATTCCTAAACAAAAATATCCATAATTTTTAAATACCGAAGAATGCAACCAAAAATTGCATCCGACGCATCGTTCCTCATCGAAAGTAGAATGGGTCCATGCCCTCATTGTTGATACTTGATCTTTAGCCTATGCATCCAAGGTGAAATCTTGAGATTAGGGTTTCCAATTGCAATGGAACCCATCTCTCAAGCGAAAGACGGGCAAAATGATCTGTATTGATAGAAAGACCCTGTGGCTAGACTTTCGCTATGAACGGCTATCTCATTTCTGCTACTCTTGTGGTAAGCTAGGACATTACGCAATGTACTATAAGGACTTTCCCTTTGGTGAGGCAAAATTAGAGGGTAGAGACACGATGGCTTATGGCCAATGGCTATGTGCGGAGGTAAGAGAATACAACCCTTATTGACAGACATTCTACAAACCGCAGGACACACCAGAGCGAACCAAAGAAACAGTACTTGAAACCCCTCCCTCGTGACTTCTGAATGTTCCTTTACTACCCCCACCAACTATTATTCAAGCAGAGCACCTGTTGAAAGGGATTCAACGAAGCCACCAGGATGAACCAATGCAAGGGACTTCTCTCACCACAGCGCTAATACCTGCAACAGCCAAAATGAAAGGGATTTCGACTCAAATTTTGGAATTACAGCAATCAAAGAAGCTGAAAAGTATGAGATTGACACTAAAAGTGAGTGCTGCCAACAAGCTGAAAAGGTATAATCCCTATGAGACAAGGAGTTTGGTACAAGAGAATTTTGATGACACACCTCATGGAAACACCAGTTTTTGCAGCAGAGGAAGCTGAACAATGGGCTATGGTGGTTGACCCTCAACAACCACCCATCCACAAATGAAGTTGATTAGTTGGAACTATCAGGGTTTGGGCAATCCCCTCACAGTTCAAGCTCTCAAGGCCATAACGGCCAAGGAAAAGCCCGGCATTGTATTCTTAATGGAAATGAAGAACAATGAGATAATGCTTCAAAGAATTCAACGCCGTTTACACTACCCCGACTCTTCTATTAGCAACCCAATTGGTTTGGCTGGAGGTTTGGCAGCTTTTTGGAATGATCGGGTCTCCTTAAGTGTGGTTCACTCAACACAAGACTTTTTTGATATTATCTGTAGGGATGTGCAAGAAGACAAAACTATGCGCATCACATGTATCCATGCTCCTTCCATCTATCGAAATCGCGAACTTCTATGGGATGAGATAAGGGAGATAAGCTACTCTAATACTTTACCTTGGGTCTGTGCCGACGAATTTAATGAAATAATCTATCCATTGGAAAAGGTAGGAAAGCGAAAAGCAGACCCTTATCGACTATTTTCGTTTAGAGCTGTCCTAAATGATTGCTCTCTCATGGAATTAGAAAGCAAAGACTGCGAGTTTACTTGGATGAACAACCGCGAAGGGGATGAGTTAGTGAAAGAACGATTGGATCGGGTGATGTGCACGTTGGATTGGCGTTTATTGTTCCCTGAAGGTGAAGTTTATGCACTGCCTGTTGTGGGATCTGATCATGGTCCCTTACTTCTAACACTTCAGCAATTTACAATAAACGAAGGAAGCCTTTTACAGTAAACGAGATGAAGAATGCCAAAAGGTTATTTCCACAGCATGGAATTCAAAGCAGGGACAAGATTCTGGTTTGATACCAAAATTAAAGGCTATCTCAGAAGCTTTGGCTAGGTGGAGTCGATCAAAATTTTCAAAGGGACATCTTAAGGTGACCGCCTTTCAACAAAAACTACAAAATCTTAGAAACCATCAGCATTGCAACTTTGACAGAGTGGAAGCGTCTAATTTGCGAGGGGAAATCAGACGAACTTGGCAATAGGAAGAACAATATTGGGCTATGGGTTCCAGGATTAACTAGTTGAGATGGGGAGATAAGAATACAAGATTTGTCCATGCAACTACACTTTAAAGCATGCAAAGGAACATAATTAGCATGTTGCAGGACGACCACCAGAACTGGGTGCGTGACCCTTAGACTCTACAAGAAATGATGTCCGACTTCTTTGCAAGATTATATCCAACAGTGGGTTATCGAGACTACGGGCCTATACTTTATCAATGCCCACAAGTTGTTACCACAGAGATGAATGACTAGTTAACAACTTTGGTCATGGTTGAGGAAGTTCGCAAGGCAACATTCCAGTTGGGAACGACAAAGGCTCCAGGCCCTAATGACTTAAATGGACTGTTTTATCAAACTCACTGGGAGGTCATTAAAGATGATCTTCTTCTCTCAGTGCAAAATTTCTTTAGGTCAAGGGTGATGCCTAGTATTCTAAATCGGACAAATATTGCTTTGATTCCCAAGACACCTCACCTAGAAAGACTGGATCAATATCGCCCAATCAGCCTATGCAACTTTGCATACAAAATTATCTCAAAGGTAATTGCAAATTGCCTGAAACCTTGGTTACCTAATTTGATTTCTATGGACAATTGGCCTTTGTGAGTAGACGTCAGGTTCAAGATAATATTTTAATCTTTCAAGAAGTTCTTCATCAATTTAAGACCCGGAAGCAAACACGAAAATTCAATGCAATCCTCAAGACGAATATGCAAAGGGCATATGACAGAGTTGAATGGGATTTCCTTCACGACTATCTACTCAAATTGGGATTCCATCCGAGATGGGTTCAGTGGGTAATGCAATGCATCACAACAACATCCTTTAGTGTAAGATTTAATGGTGAGCATCTACATTATTTCCATCTGACTGGGGGACTCCAACAGGGTGATCCTCTCTCTCCATATATATTTATTCTATCGGCGAATGTTTTATCAAGTCTTATTAACCAAGCTGTCAACATGGGCCGCATCAAGGGTGTTAAGTTAAATAGGTGGTGTCCTACCCTGTCCCACCTATTTTTCATTGATGATGTAATTTTCTTCATAGATGGCAACATTCAGGAATGCTAGAACCTTGCTAACATATTGAATCGGTATTGTGGCCACGGGAAAGGTCGTGAACCGCAACAAATCTAGAATGCTTTTCAGCAAGCACTGCCCTTTGAGTCTATAGGAAAATTTGGTGCGTGAGTTTAGAGCGCCTGTACTGCAACGGTATGGAAAATATTTGGGCATGCCATCTCATTGGGACCGCTCAAAAAGAGAGATGTTTTCTTGGATTTTAGGGAGAGTAAATGCAAAATTGGAGGGCTAGAAAGAAAAATTAATCTCCAAAGGTGGTAAGGAAATTCTTATCAAATCTATTGTACAGGCACTTCCACATTATGCCATGTCAATCTTTAAACTTCCTCCGTCTCTTTGCAAATCAATTGAAGAGAGAATGGCTAGATTTTGATGGTGGAATGATCATAAAAAAAAAATAGGAATTCATTGGCAGAAATGGGAAGTTCTAAAGAATAGCAAGGACAATGCAGGCCTAGGATTCCGTGATATAATAGAATTTAACAGGGCCATGCTTGGGAAGCAAGCCTAGCGATTACTGTAACGAGCAGCTGTGACGTCCCAGGGTGTCACGTACTAAGCGCAAGTGAAATTATAGTTATTATTATTATTATCATTACCTTCCTAACTAGTAATCTCCTTTAAATAACATATAGTATTTACCATTGAAGGTTAGCATGTATAACATGGATTATTTAAATTCCTAAATTTATATTATAAGGTTATCTTGCAATGCACATAGACAAGATCATAAAAGGCTTCCTTTCATTTTATCATCATCGGGGCATGCAAAATTATCAACCTGGACTCGTTCCATGTTCTTCGCCTATATATTTACATCATATACAAAACAAAAGTAAGGCGCAACAAAAGCCAGGGATATGGGTGAGGGTATCTACTCCACGAGTTCCCATACTGGCCCGCATCTATCAAAACACAAAAGTTAGTAAGCTACAACAAGATCAAAGGCGTCTAGGCGCCGTCCATCCCCGCTCCAGGTCCTCCTGCTCCAAAGGGTAAAGGTCCGAACATATTCCCTTCATGGTTGAGAAACCATGCAACGAACATCATCAGTATCAACTCAGCCCTACCGTCATGCATCCATAAAGTCGCCTCATACTTGGAGAAAACCATGTCAATGTCGGGATCATACACGTCAAGAAAAGAAACATCAAGACGCACTACCGCCCCGTATCGAGCTACTGGCGGTACATCCATGCTATCAATCTGAAAATGTAAGGTATGAGCAAACAACCTTGCCCAATAAAGAATGATAAAACTCTAACCTAAACAATCCATAGCCATCAAAGTTACAAGTGAATCATCAAACAATTTAGGATGCTAAAAGAATATATCACAAGCATAAACAATACTATTACTTCATGTAAGAAATCACCTTATATGCATCCATTTCTATACTTACCCTTCACAAACTCAATCTCATATCAAAATATAATGCAACAATAATAGAAACTTAAATATTTATTTAGTGTGCATAAAATGCACCCTCAAATCAGTCACAACCGGGACTCTACCGGCCTGATTGAGTCACTTCCAGAAAGTACGTTATCCGGACTTCCACAATACCTCTAATTGTGGGCATCTCACTCCGAGGCATCCCGGCATCACACAACCGAGGTCCTCCCAAGACCACACAGCAAGGGGCATCTCACTCCGAGGCATCTCAGTATCTCTCTACTGAGGCATCCAAGGCCACGCAGCAAGGGCATCCCAAACTTCCGGGGGCATCACCGGTATCTCAGTACCGATGGGTTCATTCATCTTAAGCACACGTTCACACCACCACACCTTTGATTAATGCATTTATCGTATGCAAAGGAAAAGACTCTAAAGTATCTATCTAACTCTCATGAACCTAGCACATGTGCGTGTCTGGATTATAAGATGAAACCCATTACGTCATGTCCCATTCCATGGCGAATAGATACTTATCCCATAATCAAGCACTATGCACCGCACTCATTGCACACACATGATTCTATATGCACTTATATCTCAAATGATATATGAGACTTACTCTTATATGACTAACATCTATTACGAGGTTCATTAGGCTCTACGTACATCACGAAGACCTAATATAAAAGACACTTCATCTAATATATGTTCTTGGGTCTAGACAGTTTACTAACTAAATGTACAGTTTCGGTTTCGGACACAGAAGGTATATTAATTCTTGTTGAAATATTACCAAATTTTAGTATGTCATATTTAAGACATAGACTAACAATTCCCGTGAAGAAACTTAAGTCTGATTCTCACTGTATTAAGAGTAACAGTCTCCATAATCTTTACTAGTACCCTGTATCGACGTCCAGATTTCGTATTTACAAAGAAAATTGTTTCGCTAACCAAATATTGTTGATTTAATATCAAATTTTGACACGTAATTCCTTAAGATGTTTTATACATTTTCATTCAGGATTCAAAGTCCAAATATAACTAGGTAATTACAGAAAATTCGTATAATCAGTAAAGGTCAAACCGTTTATCACAAGAACAGTTTACTGGTTTTACTAAGTTCACTTCTGTCTCTATGTTTTTATAGTCATATGGTTATAGCTACGTGTATAACTTGATCTTATAGATGTTCTATCATGTAGAATAGTTTCTTTCTTATTTCTATTAACATACATAAATGAAAACTAAACACAAACAGAAGACTTCATAACTGTTTTCACTTAGAACAGAATAGATACACAGATTTTCTCACTTCTAACTCAATGAAACAACTTATCTATCCACAAATCTCTTCTACAATACTCCAATGCTTACTCACAGCAACTCAAAGCAACTTCAGCATATCTTTCTCTAACAAATGATCAATTCCACAGCTCGGCTCGAAGTGTCGTTGCATCCGTAAGCCACTTATCACGATTTCTACCAAAACAACACACTCGGCATCCATTTCATCACTTCGCTCAACAAAACAGCATAGTCACACAAGGATTTCAGACATGCAAGACTCAAAAGTGACATGCAATAGCTCCTACCTTCAATCTAACACTCACTAAGCTTAGATCAATCACAAAACAGCAACTACAAACTATATCCATCACTGTTTGGTTAGATTCTCAAGCTCCCTTGATGAAACAATGGATAACTTTCAATTTAGAGTTAGATCTTTCCTTACCTTGCTTCAGCTACTAAACAACACAGAGATGCTTCAAGATCAACACTCAAAATCAGCATGCAAGAAGAAGAAGGTTGCTGGTTTGCTTCTGGTTTTTCGCTGCTCAGCCGAGAGAAAAGATGAAGAAGAAGATGGGTTGTTCGGTTTTATATGGAGAGAGAGAGAGTGTACGAAGCTTAAGGGAAAATAGGTCTACAAACTAATCCCTAGGCTAGTGTAATGATGAGATCTTCTAATGATTATGCTTCCTTGGAGTTTATGGTTTCGGTTTCTAGAGAAGAGAAAACCGTGGGTGTCGCATGCATGGAAAACGAGAGAGATTTTGGTGTCGTGGCTTTCATGCATGAAGATTTTTGCCATCTGTCGATCGTCGCTAATTAACAGTTAATCGATATCATTCGTTAGTTCATTAGCTTCTAATATTTTCATCTAATTGCCTTTTGTTTCTACTTAATCCCAATTATACAAAGTCACAACATATATATAACATATCGAATGACATAATGTATCCACTAGTCAATGTTGGTCTATAAAGAATTCATCACAAAAAGAATGCTAAAGTTATAAGTAATTCACTAATCAAATCACCTTAACTATAATCTATAAAATAAAATAAAATCATTCGGGCCTAAATATTCATTCCTGGCCCAACAGGCTCAATTTACAACGATCCGGTCCACTAAACTTATAAATCTAATAATTCCGAACCTTGGCCCGCTTCAAGCCAAGTCCAAGCCCATAATCACTCATTAGGTTTCTCAAGTCCAATTCGTGTGGCCCACTTACTTCTCAAGCCCACATGTTTCTCATGATCCATCGGGTTCAATTTCTAGCCCAATCTAATTAATCTAAGTTCCTAATGATCTAATTACACTAATGAAGGTCGATGAAATTTGGGATGTCACAATTACTATAGTAGCCTCAATCTTTATGGAGTCAAATCTTCAAAGGACTATATTATCATGCAAAGGACTTTCGGTCAATGGATAGAGGAACTCAGCCATCCTGGGGCTGGCAAAGCATTCTGATCAGCAGAGATGCAATTATACCACACATGAGATGGTCAGTTGGTGATGGGAAAATGATTAGAATCTGTGAAGATAGGTGGTTACCTATAGGGATTCTTGGTGGACCTACGACAAGAGCGAGAACCCGGTGATGGTGGCTAATCTCATTGATCATATCCAGCACACTTGGAACATCCATCTACTCTACCGGTTTTTAGATGATTAGGCCATTCTTACCATCCCAGTAAGACCTCTCTATGCCAAAGATCAATTAGTTTGGACGGCCACGAAACATGGCAGGTACATTGTGAAAAGCAACTACCATGCTCTCACCAAGACTACAAGCAACCACAGCAGTAACATCGCACCAACTTCTTACTAGAACCCTAGGATATAATGGCAAAGAATATGGACAATGAAAATAGCACTCAAAATTCGAACCTTCCTAAGGTCGATTTGCCAAAACGCACTCGCAACCGAGCAAATTTATTTCAACGACACATTATCACAAATCCCTTATGTAAACTCTATCATCAACACGCTCCACAAACCCTAGAGCATCTATTCCTATTATGTTCATGGACTGGGGCTATCTGGGCTCGCCCACAAATCAACATCAAACCATCGCCCCATACAGTTCAACGATTAAATGCATGGCTAACAGAGAGGGTTACAACACCTAAAATCTTACCTGGATTGGAAACCATAGCAATGTCTTATGGCAGATCTGGAGAATGCGGAATACCTTCATCTTCTGCTGTTAACGACCAGATCCAACCCTAGCAGTGGAGGCTGCTATCGCAGAAACCAAAATATCTCAGATCTCTGCTCCAAACCATTCACGAACAAGGCAATCTAATTTGAATCCTGCACAACTATGGAGGCCACCGGATTCGAGAACCCTAAAATGCAATATTGACGGAGTTTATCAGCCTAGAAGCATAGAAGGCTCTATGGCCTGTGTTTGTAGAGATCATCATGGTTGACTTATAAATATTTTCTCCATAAGATTTCTAGCTGCTTCGGCTCTATAGGCGGACATCCAGGCGCCCACCTTCACTCTTCACCAACTACTGCAGCAAGGCTTCAATCGCGAACATCTCTTGATCGAATCAGACTGCATCACCCTCATCAACACCGTGAGAGATGGGAGATCGCTGCCATGGGAAACTCGACCCCTATTTGCAGAGGCCACCACTTTGCTTTCCCTTTTCCCTAACCTCAGTCTGCGACACTGCAGGTGTGAGGCGAATGCTATTGCGGACTGGGCTACAAAAGTCCAAGACAACGGTACCTCAGCCCACAACTGGTCCATTTTCCCACCTTTTATTCTGTTAGACCTTGTTTATGCGGACACTTTAGCCTCAGGTTGTAAGGTTCCTATTATATGATTACCACCATTCTTTTCGACAAAAAATAAAAAATAAAAATTGCCCTTGAAGAATGAAATTTCTAAAAAGCCTTGGTTAGTCATCCAATGAGGAAGCAATCTTGACCATTCATTTATTACTTTAACTTGGCTATAAAAATGACAAGTCATCTATGTCATCTATCCAAGTAATCACAACTAAGCCAATGAGAAGATTGCTCAGTTAGGAAGGCTCATTTAGAGTCTTTAGATCAAACAAAAGGCTAGGGTTGCGTCTTAAGGGGAGTATATAAACATTTTCCCTCTAAAACTTGAATTGAGGGGTTCATTCTCAAACACACGCACGCACGCACTCTCTCTCTCTCTCTCTGGACTAAGCAAGTGGCCAAAGCCTTACTTTCTGTCCAGCAGCACCGCCTTGTACCGGCAATCCACCACATCATCGACAATCTCCGGCCCACTCCCTCGTCAGTCGCAACACTCGACACCAACGTCCCTTCTCAAAGACCACCGATCCAACGCCCTTTCTCTCTTGGCCCCACGCCCGTGCTTCATGCCAGTGAGTCCATCGGGTGGTTCTAGATCTTCCTCCGACAGTCGATGATGGTCCACTAGCATTCCGATCCTTGTGACACCAATCCTCGACGAGTCGCTGAAGTTTTGGTGGTCGAACCTAGCTCGGATCTTCATAGGACCTACTCCAATTCCTTAATCTTCTTCGATTGTTCATTTTAAGCCCAATCGAACTTGTTCTCACATCTCTTTTTGTGCGATTGATTCAAATTTAAGGAGCCATTCTCGGTCCCATTATGAAGATCATTGGTGGCGGAATAGCTCTATTGAGCTCGAGATTGATCATGCTAAAGGTAAGTGTTCCCTAGAACTCTTAAAATATGCCTGATGAAGCAAGATCCGTCCATAACGATTCAAGGATCGTTTATGAGGATTTGGGGCTAGGACTTGCTAGAAATGGCTAGGAATGATGAAAGAATGGCCTGAATTGATTACTTGTTGTTTGATTGTTTGATTGTTGATGATTCATTGTTCAGAGAAGTTTGTATGCTTTCTAGACCAGAAAGCTTTGATCGAGGATATGAGCTATTATATGACCATATCTCATGAAAATGTGTTGTCGACATTTGTAAAGCATGTTTTAATCTTCGATTTGATATATTACGAGCTTCAATTCAACATCATTTATTAGATGAAACTTGCTTCGAAATATATGATGAGAATCTGGAAAACTGATAAGCTCTCCTTGTTGCTCTGTTTCTGATATACATTGGTAGTTTGTCAATTTTTTGTAATTTTTTGTGATGCGGTCTTGGAGTCGATGGCTCATGAAATTTGTTCATCACATCCAGATCTAGACCACATAAAATTTTCATAAAATACGAATGTTTGTTTGGTCCTTACAATCCTCCTTCAATCTTCCGTTTTTGTCCTTAGATTTTGGACTTCCAGCTTGACCTTTACTTGTTCTTCGACTTTTGTAAACCTGGAGTCGGTGTCATTATGAAAAGCGTTCATCACGCTTCAATCTAGATTGACAAAAATTTTCCGAAAATAAAAAGCTCATTTGCTATTTCTACTTATCATCACAAAGTTGCAGTGACATTCTAGAAACTGAAATTTTCTGTCCGACTTCTTGCACTCTTTGACTTTTACAAAAACATATGCGGAAATTGTTGGGAAGTACAATTATCAGTGGGGAGACTTATATCATGGAGCAGGTGGGAGAAGATGTTTCGATGCTATAACATCGAAGATTGGGTCATATCGGTGAGAAATGGCTAATGAACCTTACCTTAAAAGAAGATGGTGGATGGAAACCCAAGTTGTTTTACGGGCTTTGGATTTTGTGAACATCGTCAACATGAGAAATAGAATCAGGTATCTTTTGAATCCATAAGAAGGATAGTTAAAGGAATTTTGGATTTGATCTACAATGACGTGTTTGGTCCTACACTTCTAGCATCGTGTGAAAAATCAAGGCACTATGTTTCTTTTACTCAAGATTGTTCCGTATATGTGTGGATATATTTCTTGTAGAAGAAAGATGATGTGTTTCAAATTCAAAGCTACGGTCGAAAATCAGTTTGATAAGAAAATCAAAATGTTGCGGATTAACAACAGAAGAGAATTCCATTTAGAGAAATTTGACCAATTCTATGGAATGAATTGCACTATAAGCCAAAAAGCAATGCCCTATACAAGGCTTTAGATGGAATAATTAATTCCGCAGTAATCTTTAGAATTGAAATTTTGATCTTTAAGATTTAACATCAATTTATCGATTTTATCAACGGAATAATCAAGTTAATTAGATATTATTCTCTAATTTGAATTATGGATGATATCTTTGGCAATTCGTTGATATTTTGTAATTTGGGTGATTGTCTTGGTTGTCCTTATTTGAAAATTTAAAAAGAAAAAAAGATTGCTTGTAGATTAATTAGCTCTATTCGGTAAAATTGCATGTCTAAGTAGATTCTATAATATTCAAGATAAGATTCTAACTGAAATTAGGAATTGACACAATTTAATACCTGAATTGAATTAGATATTATCTTTATTCCAAATAGTTAATTTCCTCATTTTTAGTTATGGATTTTAATAATAATAATAATAATAATAATAATAAATAATAATAATAATAATAATAATAATAAATCACTTGCATGTCATGTAAAGTAGTTACATATAAATCATTACCTGTCAATAGAGTTAGGTCATTAAATTTAAATCGAGCATATAGTTTGCGTGTCGGATTATTTATTTAAAATTCACGTGTTATGTTAATATAAACTATTTGTGTACGTCCTTGCATGCATTGCACATAGTTTAGCTTTCATTTAAATAAGTGAATATCATGTGCATGTCAAGTATAATGGTTACGTATTAATCATTGTCTGTTATTAGTGTTCGGTGATTAAATTAAAATCAAGTGTCATATACTTTGCCTGTTAATTGAAAGTCACATGTCATGTTAATATAAACTATTTTTGTGCATCATGTAGTTTAGATTTTATTTAAATAAGCGAAAATCCTGAAAAGAAAAAAAAAGTTGAGTGATTGAGTGATAATTAGATGTCACATTTCAGTTGAACACATGTTTCTAATTAATATTTGTTGTGGATGCCTGCGTTGCATCGAGGTAAGTATTTACTCCCCATATTTGCAATTTATCGGTTGCCATGCTTTATTGAGTGTTCAATAATAGTTGTACCTTACATGTTAGGAGATAGAGTTAAAATCAATTCTTATCGCCTGCAAAATATTTTTCGAATAAATGACAAAATGTATCCAAAAAGCGTTAGAGTGATTTAGCGTAATCAAGTCCCTAAATTCATTTAATCATTAGCTCGTAGAAGTAAGGTATTTCTCACGATACTTCACTTTGGTATTAAATCAACCCATCATAAATCGATTAATAGCGTCTCCTATATAAAAATCATTTGCATATTAATAACTTGAACTCTAAGTCGCAAATTGGTAAGGGTTTGGGAAAGCTTGAGTTAAGTCTAAACTTAATAAACCATCAACCGAGCCATATGTGGTGCACCCGAGGTAACGACACAACAGTAATGCCACGTAGGACGACCGACATCCACGTCGAATTTTCCGATGAGACAAATCGCTTATCGCATCTAAGTGATCGATTTTTCAAATTTTACGCACTTAAGTGAGCAAAAAGAAAGTAATGACACTCAAGTGAGCTCCTGCTGTACTTGTCCCCAGCACAAGGTTAACTCTTTTCCTATCTCAGATTTCAACTTAAAATTTCAGAAAATTCTACGGGGAATGGGCTCAAGTAACAACGTGCACAAGTGTTTGTATTTCCAACCCACGCAAGGGTATTAAATTCGAACGGGCAACGTAAATCTCTCATCACATTCACGTGTTTAGTGGGTCAAAGACAAACGTTCATATCCAACCTCGCTGAAAACTTTTAGAATCTCAGGGGTTTTCTGCTGAGTAGCTTAAAGATGATAAGAGTTGGCGCTGGCTTAGCAAGAGCAGAAGTCCCAATGATACCTTGGTGAAAAATGGAGATCAAAAAGCACCAGGAAGAATACTTTTTATTAACCAGTAAATCCAACTTTGGATGGAAACTTTGGAGCGAAAGGTTTTCATGTTAAGCAGGGGTGAAAGACGTGATATTTGTGGTGCGAGTTTAGCAAAGAGTTTTAGACGCCTCGGTGAGAATTGAAGGTTAGTGAACACCGAGAAGTCAACGCCTTGGACTTATTTATTTGGCAAAGGGTGAGGAAATTGATGATGTCGATCACCACTTCATCTTAAGGGAAGTTAAATATCAATGCAAAGGTGGACAAAATGTGTGTAGGAGCCTGTATTCAAGGATCGGAACTCAAAAACTAACATAGAACCCTCGAATTAAACATTCCAAACACAACCCAATTGCTTCCAAGTTTTGACAAGATCAAACAATGCGATAATATATGGGTCGGCAGTAAAGCTATAGAATAATAACCGAACCTCACGCGGCCTTTTAAGTGTACCCACTGTTATATTGTCATATTATATCGGCAGGTCCTCCGGACATTCGCTTATGTTGGTGCCATAATACTGCTCTATGTCTCTAAGAATCTGGATCTCCTTGTCTTTGACAAAATTTACCACAACACCCTGCAAAAGCACATGCGGATTGGCATTTGTAAATTGCAATGTCGATGAGAGATTTGTCGTTATACCCACGGCAAGAACAAAAACTGAAAATAGGATTGTCGTTGCCTCAAGTTCAAGGTTCATAATAGTTACCTTCCGCCCAAAACGGCCTACTCGACCGGCCCGATGGACGTACAGCTCTCTGCTGTTGGGAAGATCATAGTTGACAACAAGACAAACCTACAGAGTGTATTGAGAACGATTCAGTCGTCCACTCGCGCAACTAAATGGTCGTGGCGCAACAGGAAAGTAAGAAATTTGGCCTTCCGAAAAAGCAAGCATCCAACCTACGAATGAGTTGATGCACACAGCAGACAAAAACAGTAGAATGTCATCATCTGCATTATTGCGATGTTAATTTTCAGGACTAACCTGCTCAACATCAATCCTCGAGCCCACACATCGGTGGTGATCATCAACCGAGTCGTCCCAGATCGAAATCCAGCCATTACTGCATCTCTCTCCTTTTGAGGCATGTCCCCGTGCATGAAAGACACAGTGAAGTTAGAATCACGCATCTTTTCTGCAAGCCACTCCACCTGCTCGACAAATATAAGGAAGACATGAAGAGCCACAGCACAAAATATAGATCAAAGAGAAATAGAGCAGTAGAGGTCTTCATGATCTCTAAGTCATCGAGATGTTTATGTTCCACCTCAAGTGTGGAACCCAACGTGGTTGGGGTCGTACCTTCTGCTTAGTGTTGCAGAATACAACTCCACAGCACAAAATATAGATCAAAGAGAAATAGAGCAGTAGAGGTCTTCATGATCTCTAAGTCATCGAGATGTTTATGTTCCACCTCAAGTGTGGAACCCAACGTGGTTGGGGTCGTACCTTCCGCTTAGTGTTGCAGAATACAACTCCTTGGCTTATGGGACAGTTGTCGTATAGATCGCACAGAGTGTCAAATTTCCAGTCTTCTTTCCACTGGCACCATGTACTGGTCGACGCGCTGCAACCATACGAAGTAAAGGAAGGATTGTGTCAGAAGAATCTCAAGATCCCTAGCCGCCATCAAATGCAACTAACCCAATGTAGCTCACCTCCAGCATCAACTCATCACGCTTCACAACAATCCTTATGGGATCGGTCATGAATCTTCCTGTCATCTCTAATATCTCAGTGGGGAAGGTTGCTGAAACTAAGACAACCTGCAGAGAATGCCACTCATGCATTAGCCAGTTGTGAACATGAACGTGTATGAGCGACTCCCTAACAACCGATTTTATTTAGAACGAAGCAAATCATAGCAATGTGCTGAAAAATTACGAAGCGCACATCATGGGGAGAGAAGCATGTCTCGTCGTAGTAAAGAATCTAATACTTATCAGACAAGACAAGGAGAAAAAGAAAAGAACAAGTGCCCTATTCATGGTAGAACTATGAAGCCAAAAGACAACCGTTTTATCCACCTTGTACATGCTCTAATGTCCGAATCATGTAGATATTAAGGAGGATGAAGGAGGAAAGAAAATTCCAGATCTCTCATCAAATTTTGAATTTTATAAAAATTAAATGCTCCATCTTGCAGCATGTTGACTAATGCAGAAAGACCTTTTGGAAATTCTAGGAATCAGCTGAGGAGGAGAAGGGATGACTATCTAGATTGATAATGATCGAAAAGTGAAGAGCATTTCTTAGATTGGACTTAAAAAGAAGTAATGGCATTCGGTTTTATTAGGATAATGCAATGGAATTAAGCCAAGGGCTGGGAATACTAGGGACTATTACTGGGGTTATTGCGTAAAAGAAGTCATCTTTACTACTACTACTACTACTACTACTACTACTACTACTACATTGATTCAACATGAAGGACAGGCAACCTGAAGCTCTGGAGGAAGGAATCTGTAAACATCGTAGATTTGATCTTTAAATCCTCTGCTCAGCATCTCATCAGCTTCGTCCTGGCAAAAATATAGGCAAGTGAATAGAGAGAACTTGTTTTGCAGAAAGCAGAAGGAAACTTAACAGGATCTGAAGTCGAAGGAGGTGATGCAGTGCACTCACAAGGACTAGGAGTTTGATGGCTCTGGTGCGAAGAGTTCTCCTCTTTATCATGTCGAGCACCCTGCCCGGAGTTCCGGACACAACATGAACTCCGTGCTCCAATTTCCGGATATCTTCACCCATGCTCTTGCCTCCAACGCATGCATGGGCTAGCACGTTCCTGTAATAACCAATAGCCAGCACAACTCTCTCCGTCTGACTCGCCAAATCCCTCGTAGGTGACAAAATCAGTACTTGCACGCTGAACAGAACATGAAGGAAGCAAATTAGCTAAGACAAAATCGATGGCCACAAGGCAGCAACCAAATTCAAATTGCAACTTTCAGAGAGCAAAATAAACAAGGGTAGCTTGAAAAATCAACAAAATAAAAGCAACAGAGTCGCGGATACTTAATAATAGGAGCTTGTTGACAAGTGCATCCAGGATATTTGCTACACAAATAAGCAAACCCAGATTGCAGTTTCAATTATACTAATGCTCCTGTTATATAGAATCAATAATGTAAGAATAAAACTATTCGTTGTCCTTGATAATGAAGAAAACCTTTCACGCCTTGCAAGTGCCTAAAATACTCAGTTAAGAGGACCCACTTAAACATTCTGATATAATATACATATACAACCTGAATAAGTGCATAAACTCAGGCTACGCTTAATTCCAAGAAAGCTTCTCAAAACAAAGTTCATGAACAAATTCCATAGACTAAGGCTTGAACTTCTTTCAGGGCCATCCGTGGGGCGATGGTAAAACTAAAAGCCAACATCCCTCTGCCTCAACATCAGAACATCTCAAATTCTTTAGTTAACGAGTCCGAAAATCAAAAATTCTTCCTGTCAGAGCGATCGAATTTCGTTACGCTAGAAATTCGAGAGAGAGAGAGAGAGAGAGAGAGAGAGAGAGAAGGTTCGCCGATTATTTATTTATTGTTAATCCGCGGTGTCATAGTTTGAGCTCTATAATGTTAATAACTCATCTCACCCTCCAAAGCAAAACGCATAACATGCCTCAACCTAATTCCACAAGAAAATCGATAGTAAAAGAAGGGTCTCCGCTCACGAAGAGGATCGCGTACTCTCTTCTGGAGGTGTCCACGATCTGGCAAGACGCGAGGGCAAAGGTGGAGGTCTTGCCCGTGCCGGATTGCGCCTGAGCGATCACGTCTCGGCCTCGGACAATGGGGACCACGGCTCGCTGTTGAATCGCCGAGGGCTTGTCGAACCCGTGGCCGTAGATCCCACGGAGGACATCGTCGCTCAGGCCCATGCTGTCGAAGCTCGACACGGCCTCCACGCCTGGCGCCGTCTCGAATGCCGCCGCCGCCGCCGCCGCCGCCGCCGCCGGCGGGCGCGATCGGGTCGCCAGAACTGGCCTTGCCATCAAGGACGTCGCCATTACCGAATCCAAAGAGATGAGGAAAGCGCAACAGAGCAATCTCGTCTATCTGCCGAGTTGATAGTGAGCTCGAGAGAAGGAGCCATGCGAACGCGCGTTATATATATATACGGGGAAAATTTTCAAATAAGGACAAGGAGTGCCCTAATTTTTCAAATAAGGGTCTGAATGGACTTTATATCAAATAAAACCTTATTGACTATCTTAATATAAGGGCCTCAAGACCAAAATTTCAAATACTAGCTCAAAGTGCCTTTATTTTTCCAAATAAGAATTTGAAGTGAATGTTATCTCAAATGTGGACTAAGTGCGTCCATTTTCTCAAATAAGGGTCTAAAGTGATGATGTCGGTATGCTTAAGGGCATTTTCATCCTTTATATTTTCTTGTTTTCCTCCCTTTTTTTTCATTTTTCTCTTTTATTCAATAAAGAAAACAAATTTAAAAAAAGACTAATTTTTAAAAAAATAATAATTGACCCTAAAAAAACCCATAGAGAGGGTTAGCTGCTACACTCGTGCATGTATTTTTCTTTTCGTTTTTTTTTTTTTTTCAGTTTTAGCCTTTCTTTTTTAAAGAAAAAATAAAAGAGGAAAAAAGAACGAAAAAATGGAAGAAAATAAGAAAAAGTAAAAAGGACGAAAATGCTCTTAACCAACTAGTGAGGATAGGTCATTCTTTGAAACCGATACGGCTACTTCACATTTTATTTGAAAATAATGTTCACTTCAAATGTTCATTCAAAAAAATAATGACACCTTATACTTTTATCCAAGCAAGGTTCATTTTTCTTAAGTTCTTATTTAAAAAATTAAAGGCACTTCGGCCCTTTAGAATTTTCAAGTTATGAGTAAGAGTCTATTCTTGCCGGTCAATAGCATTTTCATCAAATGAAAATTTTAATTTTAATTTTTAATTTTTAATTTTCTTTATTTTCTCTTCACCTAGCCATCCCTCACTTGTGGCCAACAAGGGTGACCCTAACTAGATTGGCTCGCCCATCCCTCTTTGGGCATTGCCAATAGTTGGCCATTGCTTAAGACCAATGAAGAAGAATTAAAAAAAAAAAACCAAAAAAAATAAAAAAATAAAAAGAGGTAAGTCACAAAACTGCATTTGACCAATTGGAAAGTCAAGCCTTTATTTGAAATTGAAATAGTCACTCCAATCCCTTATTTGAAATAAAATCTATTTTAACTCTTATTTAAGAAAATGAGGATATTCAAGTTCTTATTTGAAATAAGGATCAATTCATGCTCTTATTTAGAATTTTTCTTATATATACATTGTGGAAGCATGGCTATTGACATGAACTTTGCTTTATTGGGATTCGGAAACTTTGCTCTTGAACATCAGCACTTAAAAATCATATACATTTTGTGCCTTGATTTCGGATATTTTAAATTGTTGACACCTAATTTTTAGTAAACCTAAGGAAATAAGGAAAATATAAATTGCATTTTGAACAAATAAAAGGAAAATAATGAAAGATAATGAAAGCCAAACCCAAAATCGGTGAGGAGATTGATAAATCAAAAGGAAAGTATAAAAAATTATACTCATCAAGTGAGCTGTTCGCAAAAATCAAAATAAACTTGGATGTGTTTCTAGTAACGTGAGTCAAAAATCAAAATGTCAATTTGCGATGATAAATCAAGGCTGAAATTCTGTAATTCCCGCAATCAAGGAAGCATAACTTTCTAAAGATCAATAGAGGTTTTCACTATAAAAGGGCTACACTTCGTGAGAAATGGGGCGGATCCGAAAGCAAAAAAAAATTCGAGAGAAAATACGTGTGAAAAAAGGTCTTCGTTCATCTTGGGCAAAGAGAAAAGCATTTCCTCTTTTCCCTCTCTGACAAAAAAGAAAAGTCAGCCAAAAGTTTGCAGAGAGGGAACAGGAAGAGATGACCTGCGAGTGGACGTGAGAGTAAATAGAGGAGAGAGAAAAAAAAAAGTATAAAAAGAGTAAAGAAGAAAGTTCTTCTTCCTCGCAAGGCTTCTGCCGCCGAACCCGCTGGCTGCTGTGCAGCACTGCCACTCTTTGCTCCGCCAGCCACCGTCGCGCCCCGCGACGCCAGCAGCGGGGCCCGAGTCCTCCACAATGCCCCCGCAGCACTCGAGCCCGCGCCGGTCATCACCTCCGCGAGCCTGTACCGCCGGTCTCCGAGTAGCACCGCCGTTCCGTCAGCCCATTTTGCACCGTCCTCCTTCCAGCGACCCAGTGCACGACGCCCTACAACACCACCAGACGCCCGACTCCTCCGCCGCTGTTTCTGTCCTCTGTTCCCTTTGCAGGTTGCTGTGCTGCCCTCCGACGCCTAACAACCCTCCGGTTGCGCTGCTCTCCGCCTGAGTGCCGCCTAGCCAACGTCTGCAGCAACCCGCGCCTCAGCCTGCGCCACCTCTGCTGCTCTCCTTGCTTCGATTGTCGCTGTGTCTGCCTCACTTCCTTTCGGTGAACCCACAGCAGTCACCTCCGCTCCGTTCGAACGCCACTGCCCTGCGACAACCAGCGCCCGACACCCACAGCAGCCCACCGTCCTGCAAATCGAGGCCACAAGCGACACCCGCGACATCTGCTTGCGGCGCCACCCCCACTCTGCCGTTGCTGTCGATCAACCCCCGCGCCACCCTCCGCCCGGCGCCGACCAACCTACTGCCTGAATCCTACGCCCAGCTCTGTTGGTTGTCCTGCGCATTGTCATTTATTTATTCATTTTAAATTTTTTTATTATTGTTTAAGTTAGAATATGGTTTGTCAATGTTAATATTCGTGCATATTGTAGGCATTATCCGCTAGAATTTTGCTTGGAATTAATATAATTATTAATTTAATCCGAGAGACATTGGATTATTTTTTTAATTATATTAATTTTTGGGCTTTTTGGTAGAATTTTAATTGTTAAATCATTATAATTATTAATTTGATCTGTAAGACTACGGATCAAATTTTTAATTATTTTGATCTCTTTGTCGTGATAATTAGAGTTAGGATAATCGTTAATTTGACCTGTGAGACAACAAGTTATTTTTCAATTATTTTAATCCTTTTTTTTTGTTGATAGCTTAGATTTAATATTTATTCAATAATTACTTATCTTTTAAAAAAAAAACTAAAAAAATCATAAAATCAAAATCAAAATCAAAATTCTACATAAGCATATAGATTTAGTAAATCAGACAAGTAGGTTTAGTAAATTAGAATTCTTTTTCTAGGATTACATTTTTAGGATTGCATTTTTAGAAATAAGTTAGAGTCGAACCTAAATAAATTTTTTAGGGTTTTAGATAGTGTCCGCACATTTTAATTATCTCATTTTTCCAAAAAATAGTTTTCTAAGAAAGGATATGGTTTAAGTCAAATCAATCCCTAGAATAAATTAGAAAATTATCCCTTTTTAGATAGATTAATTAGGGTTTTCATAAATTCTGAATTTCAATAATAAAAAATGCAAAAATACTAGGTGCATGTTAACTAGTTTGCATAATAGAATCATTTAATTAGAATTTGTTCATTAGTGAAATTAGGTCATGAGGTGCATGTTAATTAGTTTGCATAATAGGCCCATTTAATTAGACTTTGCATATTAATAAGATTAAGTCATTATGTTAAAAAATGCATTTTCATAAAAGAATTCTGATTTAAAAAAAAAAACCCAAAAATTTGCTTTGTGTGATGCAATTTATTTATTGAATGTTTGAGGATCCATGTGGTCACTTTTTGCATGATAGTAATTTAGGTTAAAATAAATCAACCGCCCGCAATAAACATTTTTGAAAATTAAAAAGAAATAGTACCGAAAGGGCATTAGAGAGATCTAGTGTAACCAAGTCCCCATACCCTTAGTCTCTGGTTCGTAAGAGTAAATCTCACATTATTTTACTTAGGTGTCTAATCGACCTACTATAAACCGATTAGTGGTAACTTCTAGTTATTAATCATTTGCATGTTAGATAATTGAACCTTAAGTTGCGATTTGGTATGGGCTTGGGAGAGTCTGAGCTAAATTTAAAAAAGTTAGTAGTCCATTAATCTAGTTTTAGGTGGTTCACCCGAAAATTAGGTCGTAACAGTTTGGCAACTCCACTGGGAACTTGTGTTAAAACACTTAGTGGACTTAGGCCAATTTTTCTTTTTCTTTTAAAATGTTTTTGTTTGGCAGCTAGGATTCCAAATACGTCCCTACCTAACATTTCTAAGGTGTTAAATGTTTTTGCAGATGGGAGGTATAAGGGGAGAAGTCTATGCTAACATTTGTCTTGCAGGTTGGAGTGTGGGGTTAATGATTTATTTTTCCATGATTAGAAGTGTTGTTTGCATTTAAACCGTTGTGCATGTTTTATTGTTTTTAGCATTACACTATTTCATACACAACTTGTGGCCGAACCTGGGCTGCGATAGGATTTCTAGGATGGTGTTGAGAAGGATACTTCCTCCAAAGCGAGACTCGATATGTAGAGATTGACCTTCTTTTCCCCGAAAGTCTTTTCATGGTGTCAAATGTGTTTGTCCATATCTGCGAGACTGCGTGATTATTGGGTATTCCATTCGACTGAGCCGGGGCTAGAAGGACCTGACACATTAATGCGAAACTGCAACGGTCGGATCATCCTCTTAACTCCACTTTATTAAGCCATCAAGATAGAAATCAAGCCTCACATTTTATACGTGTGTCTATGTGATTGTCATCCCTTTTCGGTGAAAGTAAATTGAATAAATTCTTCACAATTTATTTATTTTCTTGCAATTTTGTCGGTCCATGACAATAGGTTTCGTCATCAGTCTTGTTTTATATGTTATGGGGAAAACCAACATACAATTCATTTCCACTCCCAAAAAGTAGCTCAAAAGGTGGTTAGACCAGTTAGATCAAGATGGCTAGAGATATGTGAAAGCCAGGATCGCCCAACTTCTCCCTCTATTAGAGATCAACATTCACTCTAGTGTGATACAGGCATTCCCTCACTTTTGGTGTCCATAAACTTTCACCTTCATATTTGGTGAGTACAAATTGACTCCAACACTTGAAGAATATAGTGTTGCAATTGGAATGCCCCTGGAAAATGAACTTGTTAGACCGCCTATCGGTATAGATTCTATTTCTGAATTATCACAATTTTTAGAAATCGAAGCCGAAAGAGTAAGAAAAATTGTCAAAGCTAATTGTTTTGCATGCCCATTTTTGTTTTTGGAAAGACTGTTTTGCAAATTAATGATTTCAAAAGCTAGGATTTTCATGTTAGCATTTTTCGGGCTAAGTGTTTTTCCTTATCGGAGAAATGCCATTAATCCTTCACTTTCATGGGTGGTCAATCGTGTTTGTGACGGCTTAAATTATGTTAATATGGTTTTAGCTGAAACATTTTTGTCATTAAACCGTTTCAAACAAAATGAAAAAAAGATCATGCGTGCCCTCCCTGAACTTTTACAAATATGATTTTTCTCACACATAAGGGATTTTGGGCACCTCATGAAACAATTTAAGATTGACGATTTTAGGCACCCCATACAAAAATTTGCGGTCTTAAAACGTTTTTCTCTGAATAAACAGTACGTCCGTTGGATTAATTTTTTGAAAGATCCTAATCCTAAGGCATTCCTATGGTATACTAAATGGTTCCAAGTTGAGGAGGCTCGTTTCTCACACAAGCATGATGAGCCAATCTCATTGCTGGGCCTTTCTCGGCGTGACTTCTTATTACTCATATAGGGTGGCCCGTCGCACAAAACTCTTCAGGAAGTTCCTCCACCACTCAAGACAGAGTTGTTCCAAGTTCGTTTTATTCGAACAAACTATAACTACTTCAACGAGATCCAGATGATCATTGTCTCATGGAATGAATGCCACCCATAGAAAATTTTGGTGCCCAAGAGACTGAAAGGCGAAGAAGGAGTCCACCATGCGTCGGCATTCTACATTCCACAACACCGGATTCCTGCGGCCTTACACCTAATGGTCCCTGATGTGACTAAAAAGCCAACTCAAAGAGCACAAATTGAGCATCTTAAACGGAAAGTGGAAATGATTGAAGCTGAAAATAAGAAGCTTTGTAAAGCGTTGGAATCCCGAAAACATATAAAATGAGATGTTTTCAATGTTTTTAATTTTTAGTTCAATGTTTAGGGACTTGAATTTCAATTCTTAGTTCATTGTTTGCTCTAATGTTTGTAGTGAATTTTGAATAAAATTAGGCGATTAGACCATTGTCATGGGCCATTTTCTATCTTGTCATTGGTTCTTATATTACCTTTTTTTTTTCATTAGGTGACAACGGATCCGCCACACTCCCATTATTACGCGATCAAGGGCTAAAATGGCCGACCAAAGCGAGATGCGTGATCGCATGTCCTCCAAGGAAAATCAACTCCAACAGCTAGCTGTCTCTATGCAGCTTATAACAACTCAACTTCAATCCCTTTAGGTGAATCCGAATCCTGCACATGCTCTCCTCGAAATGGTAGCCCCAAGGTCGGCAAAGAGGGCCCAAATGAGTGATGACGAAATGCCTGAGTTGGAAGATGACATGGTCCTTGTTGGAAAGGCCAAGCTTGACACTGTTCCCAAGACAGATCAGGATGAGCGCGTTGCAAAGCTAGAAGAGAAAGTAAGACAGCTGCAAGAGTCTCAAAGCTCACTTCTGTTCGACCTCTCGGTCTATGAGAAGGTCAAAATGCTGAGCAAGTTCAAAATGCCCGAATTCGAGAAGTATGACGGGACATCTTGTCTGGAATCTCATTTGCAAATGTACCACATGTGCATGGCCCAATCGTAAAAAATGAGCCCCTCATGATCCAATCGTTTCATGCGAGTTTAACCGGGCCCGCACTAAACTGGTATGTTATGAAAAATGCAAACCTCCTCCAAACCTGGAATGAAGTGGCAGATGCATTTCTCAAACAATACAAGTTCAACATGGACATCGCGCCTTCCCAAGAAGACCTAGAGCGGATGGAAAAGAAAAGGAGTGAGTCATTTAAAATGTATGCTGTGAAATGGAGAAACCTGACGGCTCAAATTAATCATGAGCCTACCAACAAGGAATTGATGAAATTGTTTGTGAAGACCCTTCCATTTGAGTTCCGTAACTAAATGGCCAATATGTATGTCGAGAGCTTCAATAAGCTTATTCCTGTAGGAGAACAGATTGAGATGGGGATAAGGGAATGATGATTTTCTGAACCATCTACTAAAAGATTCTCTACCAAGAAAGAGAAGGAAGTTGTTGAGGATGTGAATGTGACCTATAGCCCAAGAAGGTACTAATCGCACCCCGGCTATCCAAATGAATCAAAGGCAACAACAAACTGCTGGTTGTCAATCATTTGCCCAAGCAAATAATAGAAGACAGTTCTCTCCTCTCCCTAGATCTCCATCTAAGGTGTTGGCGATTCTTCAAAAGAAATGTTTGCTTTCTAGTGAACTGAAGCGTCCTAACCGTGAAAGCAATCGAGGTTACGACCCGATGAAGAAGTGTGACTACCATAGCGGTGAACTGGGGCATTCACTTGATGAATGTTTCACCCTCAAGCATAAGATCCAAAACCTCTTGGACACGAAGGCCTTTTCGTTTCAAACTGCTCGACCGAATGTCCAAAAAAATCCGCTACCAGAGCATGAGGGTACGATGAATGCTATCTTGGAACATGATGCCGGTCAAATCAAGAGCTTGAAGGTGCATGTGATGGACACCTTGGGGCAGTTGAATGATGGATGGGGTGGCATGGACGGGCCGACACCCCCGGAGATGGAGAACCCTGATGATGTGCTGGAAGGGGTTACAAACTTGTTTAACGACCTCATCATAGGAGCTGTTGATGAAGGATCCCCTGAAGAGATGGGCCTTGGCCCACAAGAATAACTTTTTTACTGCTTTTGCATATTCCCCTGTGTGGGAATTTTTATTATTTTCTGAGAGATGTTTTCAGTGATTAAGTGTTGCATTTTTTCCATCCAATAAATGTAATTGATTGATGAATTTCAATGAAATTACAAGTTTTATTTTGAGGGTATGATGAGGTACATCAAACTAGCCCGGTGATGATATCCAACCGATAAAAGAAAGGAAAAATCCATGGAGAATTCTGAGGCCTGGGCTTCATCATGCTTTCTCGTGTCAAAATGTTTCAAAAAAATGCTTTTTCAAATGCTTTAAAAAAATTTCAAAAAAATTTCAAAAAAATGAAAATTAATTTACTCTATTTGTCTTTTTAACCCATTTACTCTTTGTTTCAAAGACAGTCTTATAACAGGTAAAGGTATGGAAATGGTCCAATTTGATCCTGGGGCCGAGTTCACTCCGAATTACAGTGGCCCGTATGTGGTAAAGAAGATACTTCTTGAAGGTGCCTTGATCTTGGCAGAAATGCATGATCATGAGTTTTCCACTCTAGTTAATTCTGATGTTGTCAAGAAGTATTATTTGTGATAGAATTTGCCATGTCATGTTTTGAACTGCAAGCATTTCTATGATGAGTAAATTGCTTCAATAAATTAAATTGTTCAAATTTGTTGCAAATTTTGCATATTTTGCCTGATGAATTATGTGAGATGAATTGAATGTGTCAAATGAGGTACTTTAGAATAACGAAAGGCAAGCCTTATTCCATACAGTGTTTCATACACTAACCCCCAGTGAGTTGTGTGAAAAATTCCATGCCCGCAAAGAAGAGGGCTATCTCGCAAAGGGTACGTCAACCAAGGTGATGAGAGGCATTCTTTTCTCTATCCCAAACATTATAGGTGATCAATTGCTCAACCCCTTTGAGCCCTATACATTTATGGAGATTCTTTTAAAATTACCCTTGTCAAGGATCATCCCATACTGGGGCAAATTTAAGATGAATAGTAGGAGTTTTTTTGCTCACACTTGCATCAATCTTCGAGCATCGCTTTTGTAGTGCAACTTACACAGTAATTCAAGTGTCTTAGGATGATAAAGAGCAGTTTTTTCTTTATCCTACACACTTTTGACTATTGCATAGCCCACTTGAGCCTATAAATTCATTTCATATCAAACTTAGTTGGTGATCATCCCCCACACTGGGACAAGATGAAAGACAATCATTCAAGTAGCATGGTCTAAAATACTCATAAAAGAAGACTGTGTAAGTCCAAAGAGAAGAAGTGCAAAATAGGGGCATGAAAAAGCAGTGTGCCTGGTAAAAGTAAGGTCAATGCCCAAAAAGAAAAATCAAACACTTGAGTCGTATCCCCAACAAGGTGGTACCAAAAAAAAAAAAAAAAACTCTCAAATGTTGTTGCAATCACTGGAGTTGTGATAAAAAAATCTTCGACAGTGAAGAAGGAATGTGGTAGAAATGTCAAGATGATCACCAACTTTGACTCTCCCTTAAACACTTTTTGAGCCTAATGATCCTTTCATTTCTCAACCTGTGAACCAAGCCTATGTTACGTCCCTTGTAAAGTATCTTATGATTATGGCACTTGAATTAACCTAAGAGTTCAGATGTTTTAAGCATCGCTCGAAGAAGTGCGAGCAAAATTATTCCTTTCTCATTTTGTAAGGTTCTTGACTTGTAAACTTAGAGATGATTACAGAATATCGCTCATTCTTCAAAAGCCTCGACTCAAAGAGTCCCTTTTGTTAAGCCGTTGACTAGGCCCACATTACGGTCCCTGTTAAAGACCTCTCAGATTGGTAAGGTCGTACCACTTGCGAGATTGCACAAAACCTTGTGGTTGTCAAAATACTGCATCAAAGGTCGGGATGAAACGACCCTTTTTAATGAGGATGAGTGCAAAGTCCTTTTAGATCAAAAGATCCTTCATTTAACACATCCATGACACTCGTGTGTTTAGATTGAAATATTCTTTTGAGATATCTCACAATGGAAATTAAGTGATGCAAGATTGATAGAAATTATCATACATGAACCTCATTTGAATTAATGCATGTCTGTGAATGCATATTGCTTTTCCTACAACTGTGTTTTGCAGGAAACTCATCCACAAGAAACAGAGATGTCACTAGGTAAGTATATCTCTATCTATATATTAAATACTTGTCATTGTATAGGTATTCATTTTCAAGCACCGGCACTCGATGGAGTTTCCCCCCAAAGAATTTTCCCAGATTCATCAGGCGACCGTAGAATGGTACAGGTCCTTGAAATGAATCCCAGTTTAGGTGACCGAGAATGGTACGGGTCCTAGACGACACCTGTTCAGGCGACCGTAGAATGGTACGGGTCCTAAACAACACTTATTCAGGCGATCGTAGAATGGTACGGGTCCTGGAAATGAATCCCAATTTAGGCGACCGTAGAATGGTACGGGTCTTAGACGACACCTATTTAGGCGACTGTAGAATGGTACGGGTCCTAAAAAAGAATTCCAGTTTAGGCGATCGTAAAGTGGTACGGATCCTAAACGACACCTATTCAGGCGACCGTAGAATAGTACAGGTCCTGAAAAATGAATCTTAGTTTTGACAACTGTAGAATGGTACGAGTCCTGGACAACCTCAATTCAGGCGACCATAGAATGGTACGGATACTGGAAAATCATTTTTTTCGTCAAGGTGACCATAGAATGGTATGGATCCTAGACAGCATTCAAGCGACCGTAGAATGATACGGGTTCTAGAAAATAAATCTCCGTTTATACGACCGTAGAATGGTATGGGTCTTAGACAACCTTAGTTCAGGCCACCATAGAATGGTACGGGTCCTAGAAAACCTCAGTTTAGGTGACCGTAGAATGGTACGGGTCCTAGAAAACCTCAGTTTAGGTGACCGTAGAATGGTACGGGTCCTGGAAAATAAATCCCCGTTTAGGCGACCATAAAATGGTACGGGTCCTAGACAACCTCAGTTCGGGCGATCGTAGAATGGTACGGGTCCTAGAAAACAGATCCCCGTTTAGGCGATCGTAGAATGGTATGGGTCCTAGACAACCTCAGTTCAGGTGACCGTAGAATGGTATGGGTTTTGGAAAATCATTTCTCCTATTACTAAATTGAATTCCATAAGACTTGTCTTATCTCTTATCTGCAGCGGTTGCATACAATTTAAAGGTAGACCAATTCGATGTGAAGACAAGATTTCTCCATGGTGACTTTGAGAAGGATATTTACCTGAAGCAACATGAAGGGTTTGTGGTCTAAAGAAAAGAAGATTTTGTTTGTGAACTGGATAATTCTTTATATGGCCTAAAACAATCTCCAAGAATATTGTACCAGAAGATCAAGTCATATGTCTCAAAGCTGGCTTTGTTCATTGTGATGTTGACTATTGTGTCCATGTGAGCAAGTTAGAGAATGATTTTGTTATTTTAACCTTATATGTTGATGATGTGCTGTTAGTTGGAAATAGTTCAAGAAAGATTACCAATGTGAAAAGATTGTTGACAAAACAATTTGAGAGAAAAGATTTAGGTCCAACAAACTTCATCTTGGGTATGGAGATAAAATGGGAGCGTGAGAATGGGAAGTTGTGACCAAATCAGAAAAATTATGTTGAAAGCATTGAAAAAGTTCAACATGGCTGACTTTAAACCTATAAATACTTTGATGTCTACAAGTTACAAGTAATTAGTGACTTAAGACTGAAGTGGAAGATAAGTAGAAGTCATATTTAAGTTGAACATGTGTTTCTAATTAGTATTTGTTGCAAATGCTTGCGTTACATCAAGGTAAGTATTTACTCCCTACATTTGTAATTTATTGGTTGCCATGTTTTTTTTAGTGTTTAATAATAGTTGTGCACCCACATGATTACCTTACATGTTAAATGATAGAGTTAAAATCAACTCAGACTGCTATAAAATATTTTTAAAAATATATGAGAAAACGTATCGAAAGAGCATTAGAGTAATCAAGTGTAATCAAATTCCTAAATATACTTTAGTTTGTAGTAGTAAGGTATTTCTCACTATACTTTACTTCAGTATCAAATTAACCAATCATAAATTGATTAGTGGCAACTTCTATATTAAAAAAAATCATTTGCATGTTAATAACTTGAACTCTAAGTCGCAAATTGATAAAGGTTTGAGAGAGCTTGAGTTAAGTCTAGATTCAATAAATCATTAGTTTAACCATAGGTGGTGCACTCGAGGTAATGTCATGACAGTAATGTCACATATGACGACCGGCGTCCATGCTGAATTTTCCAACAAAACAAATTGCTGATGGCACTTAAGTAATCGATTTTTCAAAATTGTTGCACTTAAAGTGAGCAAGAAGAAACTAGTAACACTCCAGTGAGCTCTTGTTGTACTTATCCCCCAACACAAGGTTAACTCTTTTCCTATCTCAGATTTCAACTTAAAAATTAAGAAAATTCTACGGTGATGGGCTTAAGTAAAGAAAGCGCACAAGTGTTTGTATCTCCAAATCACGTAAGGGTATTAAACCCAATTAGGGGCCCAACATATGGGCTTAGACAAGGGCATAAAGTGAGAAAGCTCGTCACGGTTTGACTGGGCAACGCAAATCTCTCGTGACATTCACGGTGTTGAGTGGGTCAAAGACATTTGTTCATATCCAACTTTCGCTAAAAACTTTTAGAACTCAAGGGTTTTCTGCTGAGTAGCTTAAAGATGATAGACTTGGTGTAGGCTTAGCAAGAGCAGAAGTCCTGATGATACCTTGGGGAAAACGGAGATCAAAAAGCACCAAGAAGAATACTTTTATTAACCAGAAACTCCAACTTTGGATGGAACTTTGGAGCGTAAGGTCTTCATGTTAAGTAGGCGTGAAAGATGTGATACTTTTTGTGCGAGTTCAGCAAAGAATTTTAGACGCCTCGGTGAAAATTGAAGATTAGTGAACACCCAGAAGTCAACGCCTTGGACTTATTTATTTGGGAAAGGGTGAGGAAATTGATGATATCTGGTTTTTTGGGAGATCGTCGAGCACCACTTCATCTTAAGGGAACTAAAATATCAATGCGAAGGTGGACAAAATGTGTGTAGGAGCCCGTGTTCAAGGATCGGAACTCGAAAGACTAACATAAAACCCTCGATTTAAACATTCCAATCACAACCCAATTGCTTCCAAGTTTTGAAAAGATCAAACAATGCGATAATATATGGGTCTGGAGTAAAAGCTATAGACTAATAACCGGACATCTCGCGGCCTTTCTAAGTGTACCCACTGTTATCTGGTCATATTATATCGGCAGGGTCCTCCGGACATTCGCATATGTTGGTGCCACAATACTGCTCTATGTCTCTAAGAATCTGGATCTCCTTGTCTTTGACAAAATTAACCACAACACCCTGCAAAAGGAGACACGGATTGGCATTCGTAAATTGCAAAGTCGATGAGATCTGTCGTTATACCCACGGCAAGAACAAAAAACTGAAAATAGGATTGCCGTTGCCTCCACTTCAAGGTTCATAATAGTTACCTTCCACCCAAAATGGCCTCCTCGACCGGCCCGATGGACGTACAGCTCTCTGCTGTTAGGAAGATCATAGTTGACAACGAGACAAACCTACAGAGTGTATTGAGAATGATTCAGTTGTCCACTTGCACAACTTAATGGTCGTGGTGTAACAGGGAAATAAGAAATCTGGCCTTCCGTAAAAGCAAGCATCCGACCTACGAATGAGTCGATGCACACGGCAGACAAAAACGGTAGAATGTCATCATCTGCATTATTGCGATGTTAATTTTCAGGACTAACCTACTCAACATCAATCCCTCGATCCCACACATCGGTGGTGATCATCAACCGAGTCGCCCCAGATCGAAATCCAGCCATTACAGCATCTCTCTCCTTTTGAGGCATTTCCCCGTGCATGAAAGACACAGTGAAGTTAGAATCACGCATCTTTTCAGCAAGCCACTCCACCTGCTTGACAAATATAAGGAAGACATGAAGAGCCACAGCAGAAAATATAGATCAAAGAGAAATAGAGCAGTAGAGGTCTTCACAATCTCTAAGTCATCGAGATGTTTATGTTCCACCTCAAAGTGTGGAAGCCAACGTAGTTGGGGTCGTACCTTCCGCTTAGTGTTGCAGAATACAACTCCTTGGCTTATGGGGCAGTTGTCGTATAGATCGCACAGAGTGTCAAATTTCCAGTCTTCTCTTTTTACTGGCACCATCTACTGGTCGACCCGCCGCAACCATACCAAGAAAAGGAAGGATGGTGTCAGAAGAATCTCATGATCCCTAGCCACCATCAAATGCAACTAACCCAATGTAGCTCACCTCCAGCATCAACTCATCGCGCTTCACAACAATCCTTACGGGATCAGTGATGAATCTTCCTGTCATCTCTAATATCTCAGTGGGGAGGGTCGCTGAAACTAAGACAACCAGCAGAGAATGCCACTCCTGCCTTAGCCAGTTGCGTACATGAACGTGTAAGAGCAACTCCCTAAAAACTGATTTAATTTAGAACGAAGCAAATCATAGCAATGTGCTGAAAATTACAAAGTGCGCTTTATGTGGAGAGAAGCATGTCTCGTCGTGGCAAAAAATCCGCTACTCATCAGACAAGACGACGAAAAAAGCGTCCTATTCATAGTAGAAGTGTGAAGCCAAAAGACGACCGTTTTATTCACCTCGTACATGCTCTAATGTCCAAATCATGTAGAAATTAAGGAGCAGAAAGGAGGAAAGAAAATTCCAGATCTCCTGTCAAATTTTGAATCCCATAAAACTTAAGACGCTCCATCTCGCAGCATGTTGACTAAAGCAGAAAGACCTTTTGGAAATTCTATGAATCAGCTGAGGTGGAGAAGGGATGACTATCTAGATTGATGATGATCGAAAAGTGGAGCATTCCATGGCCAATCATGAAAGAGAAAGCTGAAATTGGATCCCACCCTTTCTTAGATTGGACTTAAAAAGAAGTAGTGGCATTCGGTTTTTATTAGGATAACGCAATGGAATTAGGCCAAGGGGTGAGAATACTAGGGACCATTACTGGGGTTATTGCGTAAAAGAAGTCATCTTTACTGCCACTACATTGATTCAACATTGATTCAACATGAAGGACAGGCAACCTGAATCTCCGGAGGAAGGAATCTGTAAACATCGTAGATTTGATCCTTAAATCCTCAGCTCAGCAACTCATCAGCTTCGTCCTGGCAAAAATATAGGTAAGTAAATAGAGAGAACTCGTTTTGCAGAAAGCAGAAGGAAACCTAGCAGGATCCGGAGTCGAAGGAGGTGATGCAGTGCACTCACAAGGACTAGGAGTTTGATGGCTTTGGTGCGAAGAGTTCTCCTCTTTATCATGTCAAGCACCCTGCCCGGATTTCCAGACACAACATGAACTCCGTGCTCCAATCTCCGTGTTCTTGCCTCCAACGCATGCGTGGGCTAGCACGTTCCTGTGATAACGGACTTGCCAAATCCCTCGTAGGTGACAAAATCAGCCCTTGCACTCTCGGACAGAACGTGAAGGAAGCAAATTAGCTAAGATAAAATCGATGGCCACAAGGCAGCAACCAAATTCAAATTGCAACTTTCAGAGAGCCAAATAAACGAGGGTAGCTTGAAAAATCAACAAAATACAAGCAACAAAGTCACGGATACTTAATAATAGGAGCTTGTTGACGAGTGCATCCAGGATATTTGCAATAAAATAAGCAAACCCACATTGCGGTTTCAATTATACTAATGCTCCTGTTATATAGATAAAAAAATGTAAGAATAAAACTACTCGTTTTCCTTGATAATGAAGAAAACCTTTCATGCCTTGCAAGTGCCTAAAATACTCAGTTACGAGGACTCACTTAAGCATTCCTGAGTTCATAAACAAATTGAAGATATATATAATGTCACCTGAAGAAGTGCATAAACTCAGGCTATGCTTAATTCCATAGAAAGCTTCTCAAAACAAAGTTCAAGAACAAATTCCTTAGACTAAGGCTTGAATTCTTTCAGGGCCATTCGAGCGGTGATGGTAAAACTAAAAGCCAGCATCCCTCTGCCTCAACATCAGAACATCTCAAATTCTTTAGTTGACGAGGTCGAAAACCAAAAATTCTTCCTGTCAGAGCGATTGAATTTCGTTACGCTAGAAATTCTCGAGAGAGAGAGAGAGAGAGAGAGAGAGAGAGAGAGAGAGAGAGAGAGAGAAGGTTTGCCATTTTTTTTTTTTTTTTTTTTGTATTATTATTAATCTGTGGTGTCATAGTTTGAGCTCTATAATGTTAATGACTCATCTGACCCTCCAAAGCAAACGCATAACATGCCTCAATCAAATTCCAGTAGAAAACCGATAGTTACAGAAGGGTCTTCGCTCAAGAAGAGGATCGCGTACTCTCTTCTGGAGGTGTCCACGATTTGGCAAGACGCGAGGGCAAACGTGGAGGTCTTGCCCGTGCCGGACTGCGCCTGAGCGATCATGTCTCGGCCTCAGACAATCGGAACCACCGCTCGCTGTTGAATCGCCGAGGGCTTGTCGAACCCGTGGCCGTAGATCCACGGAGAACATCGTCGCTCAGGCCCATGCGGTCGAAGCTCGACACAGCCTCCACGCCTGTCGCCGTCTCGAATGCCGCCGCCGGCGGGCGCGATCGGGTAGCCGGAACTGGCCTTGCCATCAAGGACGTCGCCATTACCGAATCCAAAGAGATGAGGAAAGGGCAAGAGAGCAGTCTCGTCTCTCTCTGGAATTGATGAGTGAGCGGGAGTGTGGAAGCGCTCGTCTCAAACAGGGCCAAATGGACTTTCTGTCAAATTAGGACACGATCAGTCTAAAGTATCCTTGATTTTAACAAATAAGATCATGAAATGAACATTGTCTCAAATAACATTTGCATTTAAAAATCGCATACGATTTTGCACCTTGATTTTGGATTTTCTAAATTTTGAAAATATCTTTGACCGAGAAAAGCTAGAATAAAAAAAATCAAGTCACTCCAAAACAGTTAAACTATGGGTATTGCAATTTTTTTCCAGAATGACTTTATTCAAAAAATAAACTAGACACTTGTTACCATATTAGAAAATTTGTAATTTCATTCCATCGTGTTATGTGTGATTGGTATCTCTAAAAATTAAATTTTTTCTTTATTAATACCATAAAAAGCCCCAATATAATTTTTGACTATTAAACTAATTTTTTTAGCATAAAAAACTCTTATTCAATGCATCTATGACAAATTTACCATCCGTTAATATTTACTAAATTGTATCAATACTGTAAAAGTACAAAATATTGTATATATGACAAACATAGGGTAAAACCCTAAATCGCTAACTCGTTAACTGCCATGTCTTGTCTAATTTGGTAATTTGACTATAGAATTTAAAAGAAATTAGTATAGTGTAAAATTGTCACATGTGTATTAATTGTGAGGTTTTCTATAGTAAAAAAAAAAAATTTAGTTTAAATTTGTCACATACGTATGGTTTTAAGATTTATCATGATATTAATCCTATTTTTTTCGGTCAAGATCTTGAAATTCAAATTATGCAAAATGACAGCATGGGAAATTACATGTTATTGACCTTGGAGATCTCATCGCTGGGCCTTTCACTTATAATCCTAATTTCCAACGAAAATTATGATAATTTCATCAAATTTCAATGCAAAATATGCCCAAAATTTGTTGAGTTAGCATTAATAATAGACGTGCCCCATGTATGAACGGCTAAAGTGAATTTCACTACTGATCTTGTACTTTAAATGTTTCCCTTGGATTCTAAATGCGTGTTAATGATCTAGCTAATTAGATCGATATGTTTTGGTGATTTTATTACAATTACTTAAGCATCAGTTGGAATGGTTGTACAAAAAAAAAAAAAACATTTTCTTAGGTCAATTTAACCACTTGAAAATGTACTATAAAAAAATCAAAAGTTATTTCTTTCATTATTTAAATTTCATTAATATTGTCTCACTAAATGAAATAAGTATGAAAATATGTAGAAATAAGCGTAATGGGGGTCTTAAAACTTATTGCGAAAGTGCAATCGAGTCATAAAACTTTCAAGAAGTGCAGTTAAGTCGTAAGACTTATCGCAAAAGTGCGGTCGAAACATAAAATTTTCAAAAAGTGCAATCGAGTTATAAGCTTGTCAAATTGATCGAATCGAGTCCTTTCGTTAATTGTACTTTTTGAAAATTTTATGACTCAATTGCATTTTCATGACCAATTTTAGAATTTGATTATACTTTTTAAAAGTTTTATGATTTGATTATACATTCGTGACAAGTTTTAAAACTTGATTGCATTTTGTTGAAAATTTTAAAATATAATTGCACTTTCTTGATAAGTTTAAAAATTTTCAATATACTTATCACAAATATGTATTAATATAATCACAACAGGAATTATTTAATTCTTACTATTCTCTATCGAAAGTTTTGTTTGAGTATTTTCCTTCTATTCAGCTTCACATTTTTGTTTGAATGTCAATCTTTTGTTTCCTATATTCTCAGTTTATTGATATGCTTTTATCATTTTATTACAATTATCTAAGCATCATTCGAAATGGTTGTATGAAAAACAAACCTTTTCTTAAGTCAATTTAACCACTTGAAAATGTACTAAAAAAACTCCAAAGTTATTTCTTTCATTATTTAAATATCGTTAATTTTGTCTCGCAATATGAAATGATTATGAAAATATGTAGAAATAAGTGTATTGGGGTCCTAAAACTCATCGCGAAAATACAATTGAGTCATAACAAGAAATGCAATTAAGTCTTAAAACTTACCGTGAAAATGCAATCGAAGCCTAAAATTTTTGAAAAGTGCAATCAAATTATGAAGCTTGTCAAATTGGTCAAATCGAATTCTTTCGTTTGCTGTACTTTTTGAAAATTTTATGACTATATTGTATTTTTGTGACAAATTTTAAAACTTGATTACACTTTTTGAAAAATTTTACAACTTGAGTATACATTAATGATAAATTTTAAGACTTGATTGCACTTTTTGAAAATTTTAAAATGTAATTGCACTTTTTGGACAAGTTTAAAAATTTTCAACATACTTATCCCAAATATGTTTTAATACAATCCTGGTGAGAATTATTTAATTCTTACTATTCTCTCGTTGAAAGTTTTGTCTCGAGTATTTTCCTTTTATGCAGCTTCATATTTTTGTTTGAATATCAATCTTATGTTTTCTATAGTTTGAGTTGATTGATATGTTTGGTGATTTTATTACAATTATCTAATCATCAGTTGGGATGGTTGTACGAAAAAATAAACCTTTTCTTAAGTCTTTAACCACTTGAAAATGTACTATAAAAACTCCAAAGTTATTTCCTTTATTATTTAAATATCGTTAATTTTGTCTCACAATATGAAATGAATATGGAAATATGTAGAAATAAAGATATTGGGGCTCCTAAAACTTATCGTGAAAGTATAATCAAGTCATAAAATTTTCAAAAGTGCAATAAAATCGTAAAACTTAATGCGAAAGTGCAATCGAAGTATAAAACTTTCAAAAATACAATCGACTTATAAAACCTGTCAAATTAGTTGAATCGAATCCTTTCGTTAACTACACTTTTGAAAATTTTATGACTCGGTTGCATTTTTGTGAATGATTTTAGAACTTGATTACACTTTTGGAAAGTTTTACAACTTGATTGTACATTCTTGATAAGTGTTAAGACTTAATTGCACTTTTTAAAAGTTTTAAAATGTAATTGTACTTTCTTGACAAGTTCAAAAATTTTCAATGTAGTTATCCCAAATATATATTAATACAATTCTAGCGGACTTATTTAATTCTTCCTATTCTCAGTGAAAGTTTCGTTTGACTATTTTCCTTTTATTCAGCTTCACATTTTTGTTTGAATATCAATGTTGGGTTTGCTCTATTGGGTTGAGTCTTTATTTTTGCTGCTCTAGAAATTGGTCGTTGGACATGTACACTTTTCTAAGAAGGCTGCCTATAAAATATATACTATATATTTTTCCATTAACTTTTTTTTTTTGTGAAAATTTTTTCCATTAACTTTCGCTTTGCAATAAATTGAAAACCTAAGATAACACACGAATAAATAGTATACTGTCACATATCTTAAATAATATAACACGTAAGACTCTAGAACTCTTCTTACCGTGGATGACACTAAAATGATTATGTCGTTGGGCGTGTCTCGAACTCGAACTAAAGCTTGTCTCTCTGCTTCTGTTTTGGATTTTGTCACTCAATTCTGAATTGGAGAATGAAATGGTAAATTGAACGGACTGCGACCATTTTTTTTATTATGTAATTTGAAGTTGATTTCGTTCCTTCGTCTGTTTTGACCAATGCGCGGCCATGTTAACAGTCGAATTTTGGAGGCTTAGGAGCTGATTTAGGCAGTTCGCCATTGAATTTTACCTAATCGAACTGGGTGAAGGTTTGCCGATTGTTGAACGCACGTGGAGCTTTCCCAGAATCAACGGATTGTGCGTGACCAAGAGTGGAAATTGGGATGATTTAGCTTAATTTGTTTCAAGGCATCGAGAGGAGATTCCTTTCATGAACAGATGCATAGTTGGTGTGCGAGCTGCTGTGGTGTTTCGAGTTAAGGCGTGATCAACAATGAAAGCATGATTGTTGAACTCGACGACCGTAATTCAAGAATATCTTTAAGATTCCTGTCACTCTATTATCCTTTTTCCTGTACTATTATGGTAGTTAAAGGATTTCTTCAAAAATTCTAGATTTTTTTTTTCCTGGCCAGTGTGTTATTTGGATTTAGCATTTCATTGTTTTTCTATTGGACAGTGAGGGATAGAGCCTGCGTAATTGAAAATATATCCTTAAGGCTTTAATTTTTCTGAAATTAAAAAGCTACTAAATGTATCTTTGTTCTTGGTTTTGGGCTTAGATCTCTTGATTTATCTTGGTATCTCCACAAAACCTCTATTCAATTAGCTTTGTTGGATCGTTCAGTGCAATTCATTATACAGCTATGTATTATCCCCAAGATATTTCTATGATAAAACTTAATCGTGGTTCCATTAGAACTTACCTACGTGGATCTTACTTGGACATTGATATTTACCTGTATTAATCATGTAGAGTTTTTCCTTTGATTAGCGTAAGGAGATGGCAGATGCCGAAGACATTCAGCCTCTTGGTGTTGATAATGGATTTGGCATGGTTAAGGTGAGAATACTGATGCACCGGTCCATTGCTATGGGCTTTCCTGGAGTGCATGGTGGTATTTGTGCTCACGTAATAACCTGAATTTGACAGGCTGGTTTTGTTGGAGATGATGCTCCAAGGGTCGTCTTCCCTAGTATGGTTTGTCGATCGAGGCACCCCGTTGACATGGTTAGTATGGGCCACGGGTTGCTTATGTTGGAGATGAGGCCCAATCTAAAGGGGCATTCTTACTTTGAAGTGCCCTATGGAGAGTAGAATTGCCAGCAATTGGGACAATATGGAAAAGATCTCGCATCACACTTTCTACATTGATCTACGCGGGCTCTCGAAGAACGTCCGATGCTCCTTATTTAAGCAACCCTCAACCCAAAAAGCAATCGGGAGAAGATGCCACTGATCATATTTGAAACATTTGTCCCTGATAGTGTTGTCAAAGTTAACACGAAGACATAGTGAGAGAGTTGATTTAATAAATGCAAGGTGTATAAATGGGGATGAACTTTCACATGGAAACTTAGTAAGAGAGTTGATTTGATAAATGCAAGGTGTATAGATGGGGATGAACTTTCACGCGGAAACTTATTAAGAGAGTTGATTTAATAAATGCAAGATGTATATATCGGGATGGGTTCTTCAACGCGGATTTTTTTGATTTGATTTGATTTGATTTTTCTTTTTTCTAACCACATCCCGACCTTAATAGCATACTTGACATGTAACCTAAAGATTTATCCTTTTGAAGGTCCAAAGCGAGCATGATATGAACCATAGTCGGCAAAAATAAACAATAAGGTTGCATCTCAGAAAAAGGCAAATGAATATAACCTCTCAACTTCCCACGTTGACCAAATTTCAGCTTTAACATGGGATTGGGAAATTCGGAAGGTCCAAAGCGAACATGACATGAACCATAGTCGAGAAAAATTATACATGAGGGTTGCAGCTCGAAAAAGACAAATGAATATAATTTCTTGAGGGTTTTCTCAGCTAATTCTCTGTTCCTCTCTCCAGAACATTGCTCCTCAATCACACATGAATCCATTCCACCAGAGAAAAAAGAAAATCACATGAATCCACTCTCAGAAACCCCAATCCAGCATACAAAAGACCAAAAAAATGCGACTTCTGAAGTTGGTCGGTTTCTCTCTTAATTTTCAACATCTACTCCGGAATAAGAAGGCCCGCTCTAAAATTACAGCAGTTTGAAAATGGTAAGTGGAGACATTCTTCGAACATGGGACGCGCTTCTTCCCATTAAACGTCTCCCACACGACTTATGTCCATCTAATTGTGGTGCTCATCACAGCTCTCTCTAAATAAGGTCCATTCACGAAATTTCGAGTGGAATAATGTTTTCTTTTTCTAGTTGGCTATAATATGTAGTCGGTCAACTATGCAACAAATATTACGTAATATTTCTAGCAGAATAATGTTTTCTTCTTTTATTGGTTTTGAAGTTTCCCGTAATCATTTAAGTGACCGTGAGTATAAATAAGGTCCATTCTTGAAGTCTGAGGAGAAAGTTCCTGTTAACCATCTCAAACTGATTCTTGCTTCTTCCTTCTTATCTTGAACCAGGAAAACACTAAGAGAGACTGAGAGAGGGAGAGAAAATGCCAAGGACTGAGCAAGTTGTTTTAGAGGAGCTTAGGGAAGTGGAGAGGAGGTTAAGGCGTCTCAGATGGGAGCTCGACCTTAAAGAGAGGGCCTTGTTGTTGCGTGCTAGGCGGGCCGTGAATATCAATCACCCGGAAGCCCGCATTGCAGCGACGCGAGCCAGAGTGCAGGAAATTCGAGAAGAGATCACCCGGGCTGAAGAGGAGCATCTTGCGCTCTTAGTAGAATTCATTGAAGCCTAATGGCGTAACGATCTTCTCCTCTAAAATCGAGTATACGTTTGCTTTTATGGGCATCCGAAGGTTAATAGAAGCATAGTGGGGGTAAGAATGGTATACTTATGTAGCTGGAAAATAAGAATGGTATACTTATGTAGTTGGGAGAATAATTGTTTCTTGGATATGGTTCTTGAACTTCAAGATTGATAATAGTGTTTTCTTGTTTCCTGGTCGTCCGGAGAATAAGAAATAAAGATATATAGAAGTGTTTCTTGGATCCAGCATTGAATACGTTTGGAGTTTCTTTTTTTACAATGCTCACTTTTAAACTCGTAGATTTAAAGTATATGGGGCTGTCATACGATTGGAAATATCTTTCATCCATTTCTTTTTATATATATGATTCTATATAATTCTTTTGTGTCAGATCATTTTCATATTTGCCAGTCATTTAGTTGCAATGAGTATGATGCTGGTGAATAGGTCGGAGTAGATGAGGGAGAGAAATGGGCATGCACAAGCAAGAAAAAAAAATACTGAAGAGAAAAGCTAGGAGAGTAAAATTCGTGAAGAAGTCCCTTAATTCGTAGATTCATCCCACATCTGCTTTTATAAATTTGTGCACTTGAGATCTTTGATGATACACACCTACTGGAGATTACATATCCTTCAATCTTCCCCAAAGAAAAGCATAATAATACCTGAGTATGTCATAGAAAAGAAATGTATATAGACGAACTTCAAGTATATGCAATTATATAATTACGTATTCTCTATTGCCTCAAAAGTCAAAATACAGTTTCCGCATGAAAAATTGTCTTTGCTGGTGCGGTGAGAAAAAATGTTGTATGATCTAATAATTAATTCATCCAACATGGAACTCACATAATTAATTGTCGAGACGGCATTGGTCCACAAGCTTCGAAATCTTTTGCTAGAGATCATTTAGGTGATCGCCGTCTTTAGTCTTGATCGCCAAATCGTCCACATAACATTGGATGATATAGTGGAGCAAAGTCCCTAGGAAGGAAAGTCATGAACGTTGCGCCCGCTTTCTTTGAACCTAAAATGTATAACTTTGTATCGGAATATTCCCCTGGAATTATAAAGGCCATCGTTTCCTCGCCACCATTTGGATCCATTCTTGTATTGATTGCTGCTGGAATATCCATTCTATCTGTAGCTCGGCGATAGGCAAAAGGAATGTGTCCTTTGAACTGGCATTGTTTAAGTCTATAAAGTTAACAAAACACTCTAACATTAGTCATTCTTCTTTTTCGCTGGCAAAATATTTCCAAGCCGAGAAGGGTTAGGTCCGGATGAAAAGAATTTGGTTTCTGCACGAATATTCAACTAAGATAACATCTGTTTCTCTCGTCAGCCGGTGACTAGGCATATAAAAGTAGATAACAAGCACATGCACATGCCCATAGACGTGCAGATTCCCCTTTTATCAACACAGGTAATAAATCCAAGATGTATAAATAAGAATGAGTTATTCTAGTGCTCACGAAAAGGTCAAAAGCCCATATATATCCGCATTGAACAAGAATGCGTTGGATTAGAAGTACGTAGTTTTGTGAAAATTAACGTGGAAACTTGATAAGAACGTTGATTTAATATGTGCGAGATTTATAAATAAGGATGGGTCCTTCAACAGAGGTTTTTCTATTTGATTTGATTTTTCCATTTTTCTAACCACTTCTTGATCCCACTCGTTTTCTTATGTATGGCCAAGAACAGAAGTCCTTTGCCTTTGCAAGACTCCTTCAAGTCATACCCACAAGCACTAGAGACTTGTTGATTTAATTTTTTTTGCTGACAACTTGTGAATTCAATTCTATATACCGCAACTGCTATCCCTGTCCACAATGTGAATAGCTTAAATGTGGACTTTTTTTTTTACATTTCCATTGAGCTAGCCATCACTAACTCACATATAACGTGGCAACAAAATATCTTAAGAGCAAAATGTTTGGAAACACCTAGCCACACTTCCTGAGAAGTTAAAGATTTGATCATATCCAAGTAGCTCGTGGTACAAAGTGTGACTCCTAAAATTCATTTTTCCCTGATTCAATCTCATGTGGTACTTCCTAACTAATAGAAATGTTTCCCCGTGATTTTACTCTTCCCTAACATATCATCAATGCATGCCTCTGTATTCCTTTTCTAGTGTCGACAAAACTTTGCTTGCCCGCCTTTTTACTCTAGAATTAGAAATTATGAATTGTCATCAAACGCGTTTTTTTCTTAAAAATTCATCCGTGGAATAAAAATTGAGAAATCGATTTTTGGCTCGAAATTGATTTCTATTCCATAAATTTTGTTATGCACGTAGTTTAGCTTTCATTTAAATAAGTGAATATCATGTGCATGTCAAGTATAATGGTCACATATTAATCATTGTCTATCATTAGTGTTCGGTGATTAATTTAAAATCGAGTGTCATATAGTTTGCATGTTAATTGAAAGTCACATGTCATGTTAATATAAACTATTTTTGTGCATCATGTAGTTTAGCTTTTATTTAACTAAGCTAAAATCCTAAAAAGAAAAAAAAAAGTTGAGTGATTGAGTGATAATTAGATGTCACATTTCAGTTGAACACGTGTTTCTAATTAATATTTGTTGCGGATGCTTGCGTTGCATCGAGGTAAGTATTTACTCCCTATATTTGCAATTTATCGATTGCCATGCTTTATTGAGTGTTCAATAATAGTTGTACCTTAAATGTTAGGAGATAGAGTTAAAATCAATTCATACCGCCTGCAAAATATTTTTCGAACAAATGCCAAAATGTATCCAAAAAGCGTTAGATTAATTTAGCGTAATCAAGCTAAATTCATTTAATCATTAGTTCGTAGAGGTAAGGTATTTCTCACTATACTTAACTTTGGTATTAAATCGACCCATCATAAATCGATTAATAGCGACTCCTATATAAAAATCATTTACATATTAATAACTTGAACTCTAAATCGCAAATTGGTAAGGGTTTGGAAGAGCTTGAGTTAAGTCTAAACTTAATAAACCATCAACCGAGCCATGTGCACCCAAGGTAACGACACGACAGTAATGTCACGTAGGACGACCGACGTCCACGTCGAATTTTCCGATGAGACAAATCGCTTATCGCATCTAACTGATCGATTTTTCAAATTTTTCGCACTTAAGTGAGCAAAAAGAAAGTTATGACACTCAAGTGAGCTTCTGCTGCACTTGTCCCCAGCACAAGGTTAACTCTTTTCCTATCTCAGATTTCAACTTAAAAATTAAGAAAATTCTACGGGGAATGGGCTCAAGTAACAACGTGCACAAGTGATTGTATTTCCAAACCACGCAAGGGTATTAAACCCGAACGGGCAACATAAATCTCTCATTACATTCACGTGTTTAGTGGGTCAAAGACAATCGTTCATATCCAACCTGACTGAAAACTTTTAGAATCTCAAGGGTTTTCTGCTGAGTAGCTTAAAGATGATAAGAGTTGGCGCTAGCTTAGCAAGAGCAAAAGTCCCAATGATACCTTCGTGAAAAATGGAGATCAAAAAGCACCAGGAAGAATACTTTTTATTAACCAGAAACTCTAACTTCAGATGGAAACTTTGGAGCGGAAGGTTTTCACGCTAAGCAGGGGTGAAAGACGTGATATTTGGGGTGCGAGTTTAGCAAAGAGTTTTAGACGCCTCGGTGAGAATTAAAGGTTAGTGAACACCCAGAAGTCAACGCCTTGGACTTATTTATTTGGGAAAGGGTGAGGAAATTGATGATGTCTGGTTTTTTGGAGAATGTCGATCACCACTTCATCTTAAGGGAAGTTAAATATCAATGCGAAGGTGGACAAAATGTGTGTAGGAGCCCGTATTCAAGGATCGGAACTCGAAAAACTAACATAGAACCCTCGAATTAAACATTCCAAACACAACCCAATTGCTTCCAAGTTTTAAAAAAGATCAAACAATGCGATAAAGCTATAGACTAATAACCGAACCTCACGCGGCCTTTTTAAGTGTACCCACTGTTATCTTGTCATATTATATCGGCAGGGTCCTCCGGACATTCGCTTATGTTGGTGCCATAATACTGCTCTATGTCTCTAAGAATCTGGATCTCCTTGTCTTTGACAAAATTTACCACAACACCCTGCAAAAGCACATGCGGATTGGCATTTGTAAATTGCAATGTCGATGAGAGATTTGTCGTTATACCCACGGCAAGAACAAAAACTGAAAATAGGATTGTCGTTGCCTCCAGTTCAAGGTTCATAATAGTTACCTTCCGCCCAAAACGGCCTACTCGACCGGCCCGATGGACGTACAGCTCTCTGCTGTTGGGAAGATCATAGTTGACAACAAGACAAACCTACAGAGAGTATTGAGAACGATTCAGTCGTCCACCCGCGCAACTAAATGGTCGTGGCGCAACAGGAAAGTAAGAAATTTGGCCTTCCGAAAAAGCAAGCATCCGACCTACGAATGAGTTGATGCACACAGCAGACAAAAACAGTAGAATGTCATCATCTGCATTATTGCGATGTTAGTTTTCAGGACTAACCTGCTCAACATCAATCCCTCGAGCCCACACATCGGTGGTGATCATCAACCGAGTCGTCCCAGATCTAAATCCAGCCATTACTGCATCTCTCTCCTTTTGAGGCATGTCCCCGTGCATGAAAGACACAGTGAAGTTAGAATCACGCATCTTTTCTGCAAGCCACTCCACCTGCTCGACAAATATAAGGAAGACATGAAGAGCCACAGCACAAAATATAGATCAAAGAGAAATAGAGCAGTAGAGGTCTTCATGATCTCTAAGTCATCGAGATGTTTATGTTCCACCTCAAGTGTGGAACCCAACGTGGTTGGGGTCGTACCTTCTGCTTAGTGTTGCAGAATACAACTCCACAGCACAAAATATAGATCAAAGAGAAATAGAGCAGTAGAGGTCTTCATGATCTCTAAGTCATCGAGATGTTTATGTTCCACCTCAAGTGTGGAACCCAACGTGGTTGGGGTCGTACCTTCTGCTTAGTGTTGCAGAATACAACTCCACAGCACAAAATATAGATCAAAGAGAAATAGAGCAGTAGAGGTCTTCATGATCTCTAAGTCATCGAAATGTTTATGTTCCACCTCAAGTGTGGAACCCAACGTGGTTGGGGTCGTACCTTCCGCTTAGTGTTGCAGAATACAACTCCTTGGCTTATGGGGCAGTTGTCGTATAGATCGCACAGAGTGTCAAATTTCCAGTCTTCTCTTTCCACTGGCACAATGTACTGGTCGACGCGCTGCAACCATACGAAGTAAAGGAAGGATTGTGTCAGAAGAATCTCAAGATCCCTAGCCACCATCAAATGCAACTAACCCAATGTAGCTCACCTCCAGCATCAACTCATCACGCTTCACAACAATCCTTATGGGATCGGTCATGAATCTTCCTGTCATCTCTAATATCTCAGTGGGGAAGGTTGCTGAAACTAAGACAACCTGCAGAGAATGCACTCATGGATTAGCCAGTTGTGAACATGAACGTGTATGAGCGATTCCCTAAGAACTGATTTTATTTAGAACGAAGCAAATCATAGCAATGTGCTGAAAAATTACGAAGCGCACATCATGGGGAGAGAAGCATGTCTCGTCGTAGTAAAGAATCTAATACTCATCAGACAAGACAAGGAGAAAAAGAAAAGAACAAGTGCCCTATTCATAGTAGAACTATGAAGCCAAAGAAAACCGTTTTATCCACCTTGTACATGCTCTAATGTCCGAATCATGTAGATATTAAGGAGGATGAAGGAGGAAAGAAAATTCCAGATCTCTCATCAAATTTTGAATTTTATAAAAATCAAATGCTCCATCTTGCAGCATGTTGACTAATGCAGAAAGACCTTTTGGAAATTCTAGGAATCAGCTGAGGAGAAGAAGGGATGACTATCTAGATTGATAATGATCGAAAAGTGAAGAGCATTTCTTAGATTGGACTTAAAAGAAGTAATGGCATTCGGTTTTATTAGGATAATGCAATGGAATTAAGCCAAGGGCTGGGAATACTAGGGACTATTACTGGGGTTATTGCGTAAAAGAAGTCATCTTTACTACTACTACTACTACTACTACATTGATTCAACATGAAGGATAGGCAACCTGAAGCTCTGGAGGAAGGAATCTGTAAAGATCATAGATTTGATCCTTGAATCCTCTGCTCAGCATCTCATCAGCTTCATCCTGGCAAAAATATAGGTAAGTGAATAGAGAGAACTTGTTTTGCAGAAAGCAGAAGGAAACTTAACAGGATCTGAAGTCGAAGGAGGTGATGCAGTGCACTCACAAGGACTAGGAGTTTGATGGCTCTGGTGCGAAGAGTTCTCCTCTTTATCATGTCGAGCACCCTGCCCGGAGTTCCGGACACAACATGAACTCCGTGCTCCAATTTCCGGATATCTTCACCCATGCTCTTGCCTCCAACGCATGCATGGGCTAGCACGTTCCTGTAATAACCAATAGCCAGCACAACTCTCTCCGTCTGACTCGCCAAATCCCTCGTAGGTGACAAAATCAGCACTTGCACGCTGAACAGAACATGAAGGAAGCAAATTAGCTAAGACAAAATCGATGGCCACAAGGCAGCAACCAAATTCAAATAGCAACTTTCAGAGAGCAAAATAAACAAGGGTAGCTTGAAAATCAACAAAATAAAAGCAACAGAGTCGCGGATACTTAATAATAGGAGCTTGTTGATGAGTGCATCCAGGATATTTGCTACACAAATAAGCAAACCCAGATTGCAGTTTCAATTATACTAATGCTCCTGTTATATAGAATCAATAATGTAAGAATAAAACTATTCGTTTTCCTTGATAATGAAGAAAACCTTTCATGCCTTGCAAGTGCCTAAAATACTCAGTTAAGAGGACCCACTTAAACATTCTGATATAATATACATATATAACCTGAATAAGTGCATAAACTCAGGCTACGCTTAATTCCAAGAAAGCTTCTCAAAACAAAGTTCATGAACAAATTCCATAGACTAAGGCTTGAACTTCTTTCAGGGCCATCCGTGGGGCGATGGTAAAACTAAAAGCCAACATCCCTCTGCCTCAACATCAGAACATCTCAAATTCTTTAGTTAACGAGGCCGAAAATAAAAAATTCTTCCTGTCAGAGCGATCGAATTTCGTTATGCTAGAAATTCGAGAGAGAGAGAAAGAGAGAGAGAGAGAGAGAGAGAGAGAGAGGGTTCGCCGATTATTTATTTATTTATTATTAATCCGCGGTGTCATAGTTTGAGCTCTATAATGTTAATAACTCATCTCCCCCTCCGAAGCAAAACGCATAACATGCCTCAACCTAATTCCACAAGAAAATCGATAGTAAAAGAAGGGTCTCCGCTCACGAAGAGGATCGCGTACTCTCTTCTGGAGGTGTCCACGATCTGGCAAGACGCGAGGGCAAAGGTGGAGGTCTTGCCCGTGCCGGATTGCGCCTGAGCGATCACGTCTCGGCCTCGGACAATGGGGACCACGGCTCGCTGTTGAATCGCCGAGGGCTTGTCGAACCCGTGGCCGTAGATCCCACGGAGGACATCGTCGCTCAGGCCCATGCTGTCGAAGCTCGACACGGCCTCCACGCCTGGCGCCGTCTCGAATGCTGCCGCCGCCGCCGCCGCCGGCGGGCGCGATAGGGTCGCCAGAACTGGCCTTGCCATCAAGGATGTCGCCATTACCGAATCCGAAGAGATGAGGAAAGCGCAAGAGAGCAATCTCGTCTCTCTGCCGAGTTGATAGTGAGCTCGAGAGAAGGAGCCATGCGAACGCGCGTTATATATATACGGGGAAAATTTTCAAATAAGGACAAGGAGTGCCCTAATTTTTCAAATAAGGGTCTGAATGGACTTTATGTCAAATAAAACCTTGATGACTATCTTAAAGTGTTTTTATTTTTCCAAATAAGAATTTGAAGTGAATGTTATCTCAAATGTGGATTAAGTGTGTTCATTTTCTCAAATAAGGGTTTAAAGTGATAATGTTGGTATGCTCAAGGGCATTTTCGTCCTTTATATTTTCTTGTTTTCTTTCCTTTTTTTTCATTTTTCTCTTTTATTCGATAAAGAAAACAAATTAAAAAAAGAATAATAATTTTAAAAAAAAGTAATAATTGACCCTAAAAGAAAAACACATAGAGAGGGTTGGATGTTGAAATGTAAAATAAAAATTGCATTTTGAACAAATAAAAGGAAAAAATGAAAGAAAATGAAATCCAAACTCAAAATCGGTGAGGATAATGATCAGATTGATAAATCAAAGGGAAAGTATAAAAATTATACTCATCAAGTGAGCTGTTCGCAAAAAATCAAAATAAACTTGGATGTGTTTTTACAGTAACGTGAGTGAAAAGCCGAAATGTGAATTTGCGATGACAAATCAAGGTTGAAATTCTGTAATTCTCGCAATCAATGAAGCATAACTTTCTAAAGATCAATAGAGGTTTTCACTATCAAAGGGCTACAGTTCGTGTGAAACGGGGGCGGATCCGAAAGCAAAAAAATTCGAGAGAAAATACGTGTGAAAAAAGGTCTTCGTTCATCTTGGGCAAAGAGAAAAGCATTTCCTCTTTTCCCTCTCTGACAAAAAAGAAAAGTCAGCCAAAAGTTTGCAGAGAGGGAGCAGGAAGAGAAGACCTGCGAGGGGACGTGAGAGTAAATATAGGAGAGAGAAAAAAAAAGTACAAAAAGAGAAAAGAAGAACCCGCCGGCTGCTGTGCAGCACCGCCACTCTTCGCTCCGCCAGCCACAGTCGCGCCCCGCGACGCCAGCAGCCGCGCCCGAGTCCTCCACGACGCCCCTGCAGCACTCGAGCCCGCGCCGGTCATCACCTCTGCGAGCCTATACCGCCGGTCTCCGAGTAGCACCGCCGTTCCGTCAGCCCATTTGGCACCGTCCTCCTTCCAGCGACCTAGTGCACGACGCCCTACAACACCACCAGACGCCCGACTCCTCCGCCGCTGTTTCTGTCCTCTGTTCCCTTTGCAGGTCGCTGTGCTGCCCTCTGATGCCTAACAACCCTCCGGTTGCGCTGCCCTCCGCCTGAGTGCCGCCCAGGCAACGTCTGCGGCAACTCGCGCCTCAACCCGCGCCACCTCTGCTGCTCTCCTTGCTTCGATTGTCGCTGTGTCTGCCTCACTTCCTTTCGGTGAACCCACAGCTGTTACCTCCGCTCCGTTCGAACGCCGCTGCCCTTTGACAACCAGCGCCCGACACCCACAGCAGCCCACCGTCCTGCAAATCGAGGCCACAAGCGACACCCGCGACATCTGCTTGCCGCGCCACCGCCGCTCTGGCGCTACTGCCGATCAACCCCCGCGCCACCCTCCGCCCGGCGCCGACCAGCCTGCTGCCCGAATCCCACACCCAGCTCTGTTGGTTGTCCCACGCATTGTCATTTATTTATTCATTTTAAATTTTGTTATTATTGTTTAAGTTAGAATATGGTTTGTCAATGTTAATATTTGTGCATTTTGTAGGCATTATCCATTAGGATTTTGTCCGGAATTAATATAATTATTAATTTAATCCGAGACATCGGATTATTATTTTTTAATTATATTAATTTTTGGGCTTTTTGGTAGAATTTTAATTGTTAAATTATTATAATTATTAATTTGATCCGTAAGACTTCGGATCCGATTTTTAATTATTTTGATCTCTTTGTCATGATAATTAGGGTTAGGATAATTGATAATTTTTTTTTGGTTAAGAAAAAAAAAAAAAAAAAGAACTAAAAAATCAAAAATCAAAAAAAAAAAAATCAAAATTCTACATGAGCATATAGATTTAGTAAATCAGACATGTAGGTTTAGTAAATTAGAATTTTTTTTTAGGATTACATTTTTAGGATTGCATTTTTAGAAATAAGTTAGAGTCGAACCTAAATAAATTCTTTAGGGTTTTAGATAGTGTTCGCGCATTTTAATTATCTCATTTTTCCAAAAAATAGTTTTATGAGAAAGGATAGGATTTAAGTCAAATTAATCCTCAGAATAAATTAGAAAATTATCCCTTTTTAGATAGATTAATTAGGGTTTTCATAAATTCTGAATTTCAATAAAAAAAAATGCAAACATACTAGGTGCATGTTAACTAGTTTGCATAATAGAATCATTTAATCAGAATTTGTTCATTAGTGAAATTAGGTTATAAGGTGCATGTTAATTAGTTTGCATAATAGACCCATTTAATTAGACTTTGCATATTAATAAGATTAAGTCATTATGTTAAAAAATGCATTTTCATAAAAGAATTCTGATTTTTTTAAAAAAAAAACCAAATATTTGCTTTGTGTGATGCAATTTATTTATTGAATGTTTGAGCATCCATGTGGTCACTTTTTGCATGATAGTAATTTAGGTTAAAATAAATTAGCTGCCTGCAAAAAACATTTTTGAAAATTAAAAAGAAATAGTATCGAAAGGACATTAGAGATATATAGTGTAACCAAGTCCATGTACCCTTAATCTCTGGTTCGTAGGAGTAAAATAATTCTCTCATTATTTTACTTAGGTGTTTAATCAACCTACTATAAACCAATTAGTGGTGACTCCTAGTTATTAATCATTTGCATGTTAGATAATTGAACCTTAAGTCGCGATTTGGTATGGGCTTAAGAGAGCCTAAGCTAAATTTAAAAAACTTAGTAGTCCATTAACCTAGTTTTAGGTGGTGCACCTGAAAATTAGATCGCAACAGTTTGGCAACTCCACTGGGAACTTGTGTTAAAACACTTAGTGGACTTAGGCCAATTTTTCTTTTTCTTTTAAAATGTTTTTGTTTGGCAGCGATGATTCCAAATACGTCCCTACCTAACATTTCTAATGTGTTAAATGTTTTTGCAGATGGGAGGTATAAGGGGAGTAGTCTATGCTAACATTTGTCTTGCTTCCATGATAGAAGTGTTGTTTGCATTTAAACCGTTGTGCATGTTTTATTGTTTTTAGCATTACACTATTTCACACACAACCTGTGGCCGAACCTGGGCTGCGATAGGATTTCTAGAATGGTGTTGAGAATGATACTTCCTCCAAAGCGAGACTGTTATGTAAAGTTGACCTTCTCTTCCCCGAAAGTCTTTTCATGGTGTCAAATGTGTTTGTCCATATCCGCGAGACTACGTGATTATTGGGTATTCCATTCGACTGAGCCGGGGTTAGAAGGACTTGACACATTAATGCGAAACTGCAACGGTCAGATTATCCTCTTAACTCCACTTTGTTAAGCCATCTAGATAGAAATCGAGCCTTACATTTTATACGTGTGTCTATGTGATTGTCATCAATTTTCGGTGAAAGTAAATTGACTAAATTCTTCACAATTTATTTATTTTCTTGCAATTTTGTCGATTCATGACAATAAGTTTCGTCGTCAATCTTGTTTTATATGTTATGGGGAAAACCAACATACAATTCATTTCCACTCCCAAAAAGGAGCTCAAGAGGTGGTTAGACCAGTTAGATCAAGATGGCCAGAGATATGTGAAAGCCAGGATCGCCCAACTTCTCCCTCTATTAGAGATCAACATTCACTCTGGTGTGATACAGGCATTCCCTCACTTCTGGTGTCCATAAACTTTCACCTTCATATTTGGTGAGTACGAATTGACTCCAACACTTGAAGAATATAATGTTGCCATTGGAATGCCCCTGGAAAATGAACTTGTTAGACCACCTATCAGTATAGATTCTATTTCTGAATTATCACAGTTTTTAGAAATCGAAGCCAAAAGAGTAAGAAAAGTTGTCAAAGCTAATTGTTTTGCATGCCCATTTTCGTTTTTGGAAAGACTGTTTTGCAAATCAATCAATGATTTCAAAAGCTAGGATCTTCATGTTAGCATTTTTCGAGCTAAGTGTTTTTCCTTATTGGAGAAATGCCATTAATCCTTCACTTTCATGGGTGGTCAATCGCGTTTGTGATGGCTTAAATTATGTTAATATGGTTTTAGCTGAAACATTTTTGTCATTAAACCGTTTCAAACAAAATGAAAAAAAGATCATGCGTGCCCTCCCTGAACTTTTACAAATATGATTTTTCTCACACATAAGGGGTTTTGGGCACCTCATGAAACAATTTAAGATTGACGATTTTAGGCACCCCATACAAAAATTTGCGGTCTTAAAACGTTTTTCTCCGAATAAACAGTATGCCCGTTGGATTAATTTTTTGAAAGATCCTAATCCTAAGGCATTCCTATGGCATACTAAGTGGTTCCAAGTTGAGGAGGCTCGTTTCTCACACAAGCATGATGAGCCAATCTCATTGCTGGGCCTTTACGCGTGACTTCTTATTACTCATATAGGGTGGCCCGTCGGTAAAAACTCTTCAGAAGTTCCTCCACCACTCAAGACAGAGTTGTTCCAAGTTCGTTTTATTCGAACAAACTATAACTACTTCAACGAGATCCGATGATCATTGCCGCATGGAATGAATGCCACCCAGAGAAGATTTTGGTGCCCAAGAGACTGAAAGGCGAAGAAGGAGTCCACCATGCGTCGGCATTCTACATTCAACAACACCGGATTCCTGCGGCTTTACACCTAATGGTCCCTAATGTGACTAAAAGCCAACTCAAAGAGCACAAACTGAGCATCTTAAACGGAAAGTGGAAATCATTGAAGTTGAAAATAAGAAGCTTCGTAAAGCGTTGGAATCCCGAAAACATATAAAATGAGATGTTTTCAATTTTTTTAATTTTTAGTTCAATGTTTAGGGACTTGAATTTCAATTCTTAGTTCATTGTTTGGTCTAATGTTTGTAGTGAATTTTGAATAAAATCAGGCGATTAGACCATTGTCATGGGCCATTTTCTATCTTGTCATTGGTTCTTACATTACATTTTTTTTCATTAGGTGACAACGGATCTGCCACGCTCTCCCATTATTATGCGATCAAGGGCTAAAATGGCCGACCAAAGCGAGATGCGCGATCGCATGTCCTCCATGGAAAATCAACTCCAACAGCTAGCTGTCTCTATGCAGCTTATAACAGCTCAACTTCAATCCCTTTAGGTGAATCCGAATCCTGCACATGCTCTCCCTGAAATGGTAGCCCCAAGGCCGGCAAAGAGGGCCCAAATGAGTGATGACGAAATGCCTGAGTTGGAAGATGACATGGTCCTTGTTGGAAAGGCCAAGCTTGACAGTATTCCCAAGATAGATCAGGATGAGCGCGTTGCAAAGCTAGAAGAGAAAGTAAGACAACTGCAGGAGTCTCAAAGCTCACTTTTGTTCGACCTCTCGGTCTATGAGAAGTTCAAAATGCCGAGCAAGTTCAAAATACCCGAATTCGAGAAGTATGACGGGACATCTTGTCCGAAATCTCATTTGCAAATGTACCACGTGCGCATGGCCTAACACGTCAAAAATGAGCCACTCATGATCCAATTGTTTCATCCGAGTTTAACTGGGCCCGCACTAAACTGGTATGTTATGAAAAATGTAAACCTCCTCCAAACTTGGAATGAAGTGGCAGATGCATTTCTCAAACAATACAAGTTCAACATGGACATCGTGCCTTCCCAAGAAGACCTAGAGCGGATGGAAAAGAAAAGGAGTGAGTTATTTAAAGAGTATGCTGTGAGATGGAGAAACCTGACGACTCAAATTAATCCTGAGCCTACCAACAAGGAATTGATGAAATTGTTTGTGAAGACCCTTCCATTCGAGTTCCGTAACTAAATGGCCAATACGTATGTCGAGAGCTTCAATCAGCTTATTCCTGTAGGAGAACATATTGAGATGGGGATAAGGGAATGATGATTTTCTGAACCATCTACTAAAAGATTCTCTGCCAAGAAAGAGAAGGAAGTTGTTGAGGATGTGAATGTGACCTATAGCCCAGAAGGTACTAATCGCACCCCGGATATCCAAATGAATCAAAGGCAACAACAAACTGCTGGTTGTCAATCATTTGCCCAAGCAAATAATAGAAGGCGGTTCTCTCATCTCCCTAGATCTCCATCTAAGGTGTTGGCGATTCTTCGAAAGAAAGGTTTGCTTTCTAGTGAACCGAAGCGTCCTAACCATGAAAGCAATCGAGGTTACGACCCGATGAAGAAGTGTGACTACCATAGCGGTGAACTGGGACATTCACTTGATGAATGTTTCACCCTCAAGCACAAGATCCAAAACCTCTTGGACACGAAGGCCTTTTCGTTTCAAACTGCTCGACCGAACGTCCAGAAATATCCGCTACTAGAGCATGAGGGTACGATGAATGCTATCTTGGAACATGATGCCGGTCGAATCAAGAGCTTGAAGGTGCATGTGATGGACACCTTGGGGCAGCTGAATGATGGATGGGGTGGCATGGACAGGCCGACACCCTCGGAGATGGAGAACCCTGATGATGTGCTGGAAGGGGTTACAAACTTGTTTAATGACCTCATCATAGGAGCTGTTGATGAAGGATCCCCTGAAGAGATGGGCCTTGGCCCACAAGAATAACTTTCTTACTGCTTTTGCATATTCCCCCATGTGGGAATTTCTATTATTTTCTTAGAGATGTTTTCAGTGATTAAGTGTTGCATTTTTTTCCATCTAATAAATGTAATTGATTGATGAATTTCAATGAAATTACAAGTTTTATTTTGAGGGTATGATGAGGTACATCAAACTAGCTCGGTGATGATATCCAACCGATAAAAGAAAGGAAAAATCCATGGAGAATTCGAGGCCCGGGCTTCATCATGCTTTCTCGTGTCAAAATGTTTCAAAAAAATGCTTTTCCAAATGCTTTAAAAAAATTCAAAAATTTTCAAAAAATAAAAATTAATTTACTCTATTTGCCTTTTTAACCCATTTACTCTTTGTTTCAAAGACAGTCTTATAACAGGTAAAGGTATGGAAATGGTCCAATTTGATCCTATGGCCAAGTTCACTCCGAATTACAGTGGCCCGTATGTGGTAAAGAAGATACTTCCTGAAGGTGCCTTGATCTTGCGAAATGCATGATCATGAGTTTTCCACTCTAGTTAATTCTGATGTTGTCAATAAGTATTATTTGTGATAGAATTTGCCATGTCATGTTTTGAACTGCAAGCATTTCTATGATGAGTAAATTGCTTCAATAAATTGAATTGTTCAAATTTGTTGCAAATTTTGCATATTTTGCCTGATGAATTATGTGAGATGAATTGAATGTGTCAAATGAGGTACTTTAGAATAACGAAAGGCAAGCCTTGTTCCATACAGTGTTTCATACACTAACCCCCAGTGAGTTATGTGAAAAATTCCATGCCCGCAAAGAAGAGGGCTATCTCGCAAAGGGTATGTCAACCAAGGTGATGAGAGGCATTATTTTCTCTATCCCAAACATTATAGGTGATCCATTGCTCAACCCCTTTGAGCCCTATACACTTATGGAGATTCTTTTAAAATTACCCTTGTCAAGGATCATCCCATACTAGGGCAAATTTAAGATGAATGGTAGGAGTCTTTTTGCTCACACTTGCATCAATCTTGGAGCATCGCTTTTGTAGTGCAACTTACGCGGTAATTCAAGTGTCTTAGAATGATAAAGAGCAGTTTTTTCTTTATCCTACACACTTTTGACTATTGCATAGCCCACTTGAGCCTATAAATTCATTTCATATCAAACTTAGTTGGTGATCATCCCCCACACTGGGACAAGATGAAAGATAATCATTCAAGTAGCATGGTCTAAAATGCTCATAAAAGAAGACTGTGTAAGTCCAAAGAGAAGAAGTGCAAAATAAGGGCATGAAAAAGCAGTGTGCCTGGTAAAAGCAAGGTCAATGCCCAAAAAGAAAAATCAAACACTTGAGCCATATCTCCAACAATGTGGTACCAAAAAAAAAAAAAAAACTCAAATGCTGTTGCAATCACTGGAGTTGTGATAAAAAAATCTTCGACTGTGAAGAAGGAAAGTGGTGGAAATGTCAAGATGATCACCAACTTTGACCCTCCCTTAAACACTTTTTGAGCCTAATGATCCTTTTATTTCTCAACCTGTGAACCAAGCCTATGTTACGTCCCTTGTAAAGTCTCTTCTGATTATTACACTTGAATTAACCTAGGAGTTCAGATGTTTTAAGCATCGCTCGAAGAAGTGCGAGCAAGATTATTCATTTCTCATTTTGTAGGGTTCTTGACTTGTAAACCTAGAGATGATTACATAATATCACTCATTCTTTCAAAAGCCTCGACTCAAAGAGTCCATTTTGTTAAGCCGTTGACCAGGCCCACATTACGGTCCCTGTTAAAGACCTCTTAGATTGGTAAGGCCGTACCGCTTGCGAGATTGCACAAAACCTTGTGATTGTCAAAATACTGCATCAAAGGTCAGGATGAAACGACCCTTTTTAATGAGGATGAGTGCAAAGTCCTTTTAGATCGAAAGATCCTTCATTTGACACATCCATGACACTCATGTATTCAGATTGAAATATTCTTTTGAGATATCTCACAATGGAAATTAAGTGATGCAAGATTGATAGAAATTATTATACATGAACCTCATTTGAATTAATGCATGTCTGTGAATGCATATTGCTTTTCCTACAACTGTGTTTTGCAGGAAACTCATCCCCAAGAAATAGAGATGTTACCAGGTAAGTATATCTCTATCTATATATTAAATACTTGTCATTGTATAGGTATTCATTTTCAAGCACCGGCACTCAATGGAGTTTCCCCCCAAAGAATTTTCCCAGATTGATCAGGCGACCATAGAATGGTACGGGTCCTTGAAATGAATCCCAGTTTTAGGTGACCGAGAATGGTACGGGTCCTAGACGACACCTGTTCAAGCAACCGTAAAATGGTACAGGTCCTAAACAACACTTATTCAGGCGATCGTAGAATGGTACGGGTCCTTGAAATAAATCCCAGTTTAGGCGACCGTAGAATGGTATGGGTCCTAGACGACACCTATTTAGGCGACTGTAGAATGATACGGGTCCTAAAAATGAATCCCAGTTTAGGCAATCGTAAAGTGGTACGGGTCCTAGACAACACCTATTCAGGTGACCATAGAATGGTACGGGTCCTGAAAAATGAATCTCAGTTTTGGCAACTGTAGAATGGTACGAGTCCTGGACAACCTCAGTTCAAGCGACCGTAAAATGGTACGGATACTGGAAAATCATTTTTTTCGTCAAGGCGACCATAGAATGGTATGGATCCTAAACAGCATTCAGGCGACTGTAGAATGATACGGGTTCTAGAAAATAAATCTCCGTTTATGCAACCGTAGAATGATATGGGTCTTCGACAACCTTAGTTCAGGCGACCGTAAAATGGTACGGGTCCTAGACAACCTCAGTTTAGGCGACCGTAGAATGGTACGGGTCCTGAAAAATAAATCCTCATTTAGGCGACCATAAAATAGTACGGGTCCTAGACAACCTCAGTTCGGGCGATCGTAGAATGGTACGGGTCCTAGAAAACATATCCCCGTTTAGGCAATCATAGAATGGTATGGGTCCTAGACAACCTCAGTTTAAGTGACCGTAGAATGGTACGGGTTTTGGAAAATCATTTCTCCTATTACTAAATTGAATTCCATAAGACTTGTCTTATCTCTTATCTGCAGCGGTTGCATACAATTTAAAGGTAGACCAATTCGATGTGAAGACAAGATTTCTCCATGGTGACTTTGAGAAGGATATTTACCTGAAGTTACATGAAGGGTTTGTGGTCTAAAGAAAAGAATATTTTGTTTGTGAACTGGATAATTCTTTATATGGCCTAAAACAATCTCCAAGAATATTGTACCAGAAGATCAAGTCATATGTCTCAAAGCTGGCTTTGTTCATTGTGATGTTGACTATTGTGTCCATGTGAGCAAGTTAGAGAATGATTTTGTTATTTTAACCTTATATGTTGATGATGTGCTATTAGTTGGAAATAGTTCAAGAAAGATTACCAATGTGAAAAGATTGTTGACAAAACAATTTGAGAGAAAAGATTTAGGTCCAACAAACTTCATCTTGGGTATGGAGATAAAATGGGAGCGTGAGAATGGGAAGTTGTGACCAAATCAGAAAAATTATGTTGAAAGCGTTGAAAAAGTTCAACATGGCTGACTTTAAACCTATAAATACTTTGATGTCTACAAGTTACAAGTAATTAGTGACTTAAGACTGAAGTGGAAGATAAGTAGAAGTCATATTTAAGTTGAACATGTGTTTCTAATTAATATTTGTTGCAAATGCTTGCGTTACATCAAGGTAAGTATTTACTCCCTACATTTGCAATTTATCGGTTGCCATGTTTTTTTTAGTGTTTGATAATAGTTGCGCACCCACATGATTACCTTACATGTTAAATGATAGAGTTAAAATCAACTCAGACTGCTATAAAACATTTTTAAAAATATATGATAAAACGTATCGAAAGAGCATTAGAGTAATCAAGTGTAATCAAATTCCTAAATATACTTTAGTTTGTAGTAGTAAGGTATTTCTCACAATACTTTACTTCAGTATCAAATCAACTAATCATAAATTGATTAGTGGCGACTTCTATATAAAAAAATCATTTGCATGTTAATAACTTAAACTCTAAGTCGCAAATTGATAAAGGTTTGAGAGAGCTTGAGTTAAGTCTAGATTCAATAAATCATTAGTCGAACCATAGTTGGTGCACTCGAGGTAACGTCATGACAGTAATGTCACATATGACGACCGGCGTCCATGCTGAATTTTCCAACGAAACAAATCGCTGATGGCACTTAAGTAATCGATTTTTCAAAATTGTTGCACTTAAAGTGAGCAAGAAGAAACTAGTAACACTCCAGTGAGCTCTTGTTGTACTTATCCCCCAACACAAGGTTAACTCTTTTCCTATCTCAGATTTCAACTTAAAAATTAAGAAAATTCTACGGTGATGGGCTTAAGTAAGAAAGCGCACAAGTGTTTGTATCTCCAAATCACGTAAGGGTATTAAACCCAATTAGGGGCCCAACATATGGGCTTAGACAAGGGCATAAAGTGAGAAAGCTCGTCACGGTTTGACTGGGCAACGCAAATCTCTCGTGACATTCACGGTGTTGAGTGGGTCAAAGACATTTGTTCATATCCAACTTTCGCTAAAAACTTTTAGAATCTCAAGGGTTTTCTGCTGAGTAGCTTAAAGATGATAGACTTGGCGCCGGCTTAGCAAGAGCAGAAGTCCTGATGATACCTTGGGGAAAACGGAGATCAAAAAGCACCAAGAAGAATACTTTTTATTAACCAGAAACTCCAACTTTGGATGGAACTTTGGAGCGTAAGGTCTTCATGTTATGTAGGCGTGAAAGACATGATATTTTTTGTGCGAGTTCAGCAAAGAGTTTTAGACGCCTCGGTGAAAATTGAAGGTTAGTGAACACCCAGAAGTCAACGCCTTGGACTTATTTATTTGGGAAAGGGTGAGGAAAATGATGATATCTAGTTTTTTGGGAGATCGTCGAGCACCACTTCATCTTAAGGGAACTTAAATATCAATGCGAAGGTGGACAAAATGTGTGTAGGAGCCCGTGTTCAAGGATCGGAACTCGAAAGACTAACATAAAACCCTCGATTTAAACATTCCAATCACAACCCAATTGCTTCCAAGTTTTGAAAAGATCAAACAATGCGATAATATATGGGTCGGGAGTAAAAGCTATAGACTAATAACCGGACCTCTCGCGGCCTTTCTAAGTGTACCCACTGTTATCTTGTCATATTATATCGGCAGGGTCCTCCGGACATTCGCATATGTTGGTGCCACAATACTGCTCTGTCTCTAAGAATCTGGATCTCTTTGTCTTTGACAAAATTAACCACAACACCCTGCAAAAGCAGACACGGATTGGCATTCGTAAATTGCAAAGTCGATGAGATTTGTCGTTATACCCACGGCAAGAACAAAAAACTGAAAATAGGATTGCCGTTGCCTCCACTTCAAGGTTCATAATAGTTACCTTCCGCCCAAAATGGCCTCCTCGACCGGCCCGATGGACGTACAGCTCTCTGCTGTTAGGAAGATCATAGTTGACAACGAGACAAACCTACAGAGTGTATTGAGAACGATTCAGTTGTCCACTTGCACAACTAAATGGTCGTGGTGTAACAGGGAAATAAGAAATCTGGCCTTCCGTAAAAGCAAGCATCCGACCTACGAATGAGTTGATGCACACGGCAGACAAAAACGGTAGAATGTCATCATCTGCATTATTGCGATGTTAATTTTCAGGACTAACCTGCTCAACATCAATCCTCGAGCCCACACATCGGTGGTGATCATCAACCGAGTCGCCCCAGATCGAAATCCAGCCATTACTGCATCTCTCTCCTTTTGAGGCATTTCCCCGTGCATGAAAGACACAGTGAAGTTAGAATCACGCATCTTTTCAGCAAGCCACTCCACCTGCTTGACAAATATAAGGAAGACATGAAGAGCCACAGCACAAAATATAGATCAAAGAGAAATAGAGCAGTAGAGGTCTTCACAATCTCTAAGTCATCGAGATGTTTATGTTCCACCTCAAGTGTGGAACCCAACGTAGTTGGGGTCGTACCTTCCGCTTAGTGTTGCAGAATACAACTCCTTGGCTTATGGGGCAGTTGTCGTATAGATCGCAGAGTGTCAAATTTCCAGTCTTCTCTTTTTACTGGCACCATGTACTGGTCGACCCGCTGCAACCATACCAAGAAAAGGAAGGATGGCGTCAGAAGAATCTCATGATCCCTAACAACTATCAAATGCAACTAACCCAATGTAGCTCACCTCCAGCATCAACTCATCGCGCTTCACAACAATCCTTACGGGATCAGTCATGAATCTTCCTGTCATCTCTAATATCTCAGTGGGGAGGGTCGCTGAAACTAAGACAACCAGCAGAGAATGCCACTCCTGCCTTAGCCAGTTGCGTACATGAACGTGTAAGAGCGACTCCCTAAAACTGATTTAATTTAGAACGAAGCAAATCATAGCAATGTGCTGAAAATTACAAAGTGCGCTTTATGTGGAGAGAAGCATGTCTCGTCGTGGCAAAAAATCCGCTACTCATCAGACAAGACGAGGAAAAAAGCAAGTGTCCTATTCATAGTAGAAGTGTGAAGCCAAAAGACGACCGTTTTATTCACCTCGCACATGCTCTAATGTCCAAATCATGTAGAAATTAAGGAGCAGAAAGGAGGAAAGAAAATTCCAGATCTCCTGTCAAATTTTGAATCCCATAAAACTTAAGACGCTTCATCTCGCAGCATGTTGACTAAAGCAGAAAGACTTTTTGGAAATTCTATGAATCAGCTGAGGTGGAGAAGGGATGACTATCTAGATTGATGATGATCGAAAAGTGGAGGATTCCATGGCCAATCATGAAAGAGAAAGCTGAAATTGGATCCCACCCTTTCTTAGATTGGACTTAAAAAGAAGTAGTGGCATTCGGTTTTTATTAGGATAACGCAATGGAATTAGGCCAAGGGGTGAGAATACTAGGGACCATTACTGGGGTTATTGCGTAAAAGAAGTCATCTTTACTACCACTACATTGATTCAACATTGATTCAACATGAAGGACAGGCAACCTGAATCTCCGGAGGAAGGAATCTGTAAACATCGTAGATTTGACCCTTAAATCCTCAGCTCAGCAACTCATCAGCTTCGTCCTGGCAAAAATATAGGTAAGTAAATAGAGAGAACTCGTTTTGCAGAAAGCAGAAGGAAACCTAACAGGATCCGGAGTCGAAGGAGGTGATGCAGTGCACTCACAAGGACTAGGAGTTTGATGGCTTTGGTACGAAGAGTTCTCCTCTTTATCATGTCAAGCACCCTGCCCGGATTTCCAGACACAACATGAACTCCGTGCTCCAATCTCCGTGCTCTTGCCTCCAACGCATGCGTGGGCTAGCACGTTCCTGTAATAACCAATAGCCAGCACAACTCTCTCCATCCGACTTGCCAAATCCCTCGTAGGTGACAAAATCAGCCCTTGCACTCTGAACAGAACGTGAAGGAAGCAAATTAGCTAAGATAAAATCGATGGCCACAAGGCAGCAACCAAATTCAAATTGCAACTTTCAGAGAGCCAAATAAACGAGGGTAGCTTGAAAAATCAACAAAATACAAGCAACAAAGTCACGGATACTTAATAATAGGAGCTTGTTGACGAGTGCATCCAGGATATTTGCAATAAAAATAAGCAAACCCACATTGCGGTTTCAATTATACTAATGCTCCTGTTATATAGATAAAAAAAAATGTAAGAATAAAACTACTCGTTTTCCTTGATAATGAAGAAAACCTTTCATGCCTTGCAAGTGCCTAAAATACTCAGTTACGAGGACTCACTTAAGCATTCCTGAGTTCATAAACAAATTGAAGATATATATAATGTCACCTGAAGAAGTGCATAAACTCAGGCTATGCTTAATTCCATAGAAAGCTTCTCAAAACAAAGTTCAAGAACAAATTCCTTAGACTAAGGCTTGAATTCTTTCAGGGCCATTCGAGCGGTGATGGTAAAACTAAAAGCCAGCATCCCTCTGCCTCAACATCAGAACATCTCAAATTCTTTAGTTGACGAGGTCGAAAACAAAAATTCTTCCTGTCAGAGCGATTGAATTTCGTTACGCTAGAAATTCTCGAGAGAGAGAGAGAGAGAGAGAGAGAGAGAGAGAGAGAGAGAGAGAGAGAGAGAGAAGGTTTGCCATTTTTTTTTTTTTTTGTATTATTATTAATCTGTGGTGTCATAGTTTGAGCTCTATAATGTTAATGACTCATCTGACCCTCCAAAGCAAACGCATAACATGCCTCAATCAAATTCCAGTAGAAAACCGATAGTTACAGAAGGGTCTTCGCTCAAGAAGAGGATCGCGTACTCTCTTCTGGAGGTGTCCACGATTTGGCAAGACGCGAGGGCAAACGTGGAGGTCTTGCCCGTGCCGGACTGCGCCTGAGCGATCATGTCTCGGCCTCAGACAATCGGAACCACCGCTCGCTGTTGAATCGCCGAGGGCTTGTCGAACCCGTGGCCGTAGATCCACGGAGAACATCGTCGCTCAGGCCCATGCGGTCGAAGCTCGACACAGCCTCCACGCCTGTCGCCGTCTCGAATGCCGCCGCCGGCGGGCGCGATCGGGTAGCCGGAACTGGCCTTGCCATCAAGGACGTCGCCATTACCGAATCCAAAGAGATGAGGAAAGGGCAAGAGAGCAGTCTCGTCTCTCTCTGGAATTGATGAGTGAGCGGGAGTGTGGAAGCGCTCGTCTCAAACAGGGCCAAATGGACTTTCTGTCAAATTAGGACACGATCAGTCTAAAGTATCCTTGATTTTAACAAATAAGATCATGAAATGAACATTGTCTCAAATAACATTTGCATTTAAAAATCGCATACGATTTTGCACCTTGATTTTGGATTTTCTAAATTTTGAAAATATCTTTGACCGAGAAAAGCTAGAATAAAAAAAATCAAGTCACTCCAAAACAGTTAAACTATGGGTATTGCAATTTTTTTCCAGAATGACTTTATTCAAAAAATAAACTAGACACTTGTTACCATATTAGAAAATTTGTAATTTCATTCCATCGTGTTATGTGTGATTGGAATCTCTAAAAATTAATTTTTTTCTTTATTAATACCATAAAAAGCCCCAATATAATTTTTGACTATTAAACTAATTTTTAGCATAAAAAACTCTTATTCAATGCATCTATGACAAATTTACCATCCGTTAATATTTACTAAATTGTATCAATACTGTAAAAAGTACAAAATATTGTATATATGACAAACATAGGGTAAAACCCTAAATCGCTAACTCGTTAACTGCCATGTCTTGTCTAATTTGGTAATTTGACTATAGAATTTAAAAGAAATTAGTATAGTGTAAAATTGTCACATGTGTATTAATTGTGAGGTTTTCTATAGTAAAAAAAAAAAATAGTTTAAATTTGTCACATACGTATGATTTTAAGATTTTTCATGATATTAATCCTATTTTTTTCGGTCAAGATCTTGAAAATCAAATTATGCAAAATGACAGCATGGGAAATTACATGTTTTTGACCTTCGAGATCTCATCGCTGGGCCTTTCACTTATAATCCTAATTTCCAACCAAAATTATGATAATTTCATCAAATTTCAATGCAAAATATGCCCAAAATTTGTTGAGTTAGCATTAATAATAGGCGTGCCCCATGTATGAATTGCTAAAGTGAATTTCACTATTGATCTTGTACTTTAAATGTTTCCTTGGATTCTAAATGCGTGTTAATGATTTAGCTAATTAGATCGATATGTTTTGGTGATTTTATTACAATTACTTAAGCATCAGTTGGAATGGTTGTACAAAAAAAAAACATTTTCTTAGGTCAATTTAACCACTTGAAAATGTACTATAAAAAAATCAAAAGTTATTTCTTTCATTATTTAAATTTCATTAATATTGTCTCACTAAATGAAATAAGTATGAAAATATGACGAAATAAGTGTAATGGGGGTCTTAAAACTTATTCCGAAAGTGCAATCGAGTCATAAAACTTTCAAGAAGTGCAATTAAGTCGTAAGACTTATCGCAAAGTGCGGTCAAAACATAAAATTTTCAAAAAGTGCAATCGAGTTATAAGCTTGTCAAATTGATCGAATCGAGTCCTTTCGTTAACTGTACTTTTGAAAATTTTATGACTCAATTGCATTTTCATGACCAATTTTAGAATTTGATTATACTTTTTTTAAAGTTTTATGATTTGATTATACATTCGTGACAAGTTTTAAAACTTGATTGCATTTTTTGAAAATTTTAAAATATAATTGCACTTTCTTGATAAGTTTAAAAATTTTCAATATACTTATCACAAATATGTATTAATATAATCACAACAGGAATTATTTAATTCTTACTATTCTCTATCGAAAGTTTTGTTTGAGTATTTTCCTTCTATTCAGCTTCACATTTTTGTTTGAATGTCAATCTTTTGTTTCCTATATTCTCAGTTTATTGATATGCTTTTATCATTTTATTACAGTTATCTAAGCATCATTCGAAATGGTTGTATGAAAAAAAACCTTTTCTTAAGTCAATTTAACCACTTGAAAATGTACTAAAAAAACTCCAAAGTTATTTCTTTCATTATTTAAATATCGTTAATTTTGTCTCGCAATATGAAATGATTATGAAAATATGTAGAAATAAGTGTATTGGGGTCCTAAAACTCATCGTGAAAATACAATTGAGTCATAACAAGAAATGCAATTAAGTCTTAAAACTTACCGTGAAAATGCAATCGAAGCCTAAAATTTTTGAAAAGTGCAATCAAATTATGAAGCTTGTCAAATTGGTCAAATCGAATTCTTTCGTTTGATGTACTTTTTGAAAATTTTATGACTATATTGTATTTTTGTGACAAATTTTAAAACTTGATTACACTTTTTGAAAAATTTTACAACTTGAGTATACATTAATGATAAATTTTAAGACTTGATTGCACTTTTTGAAAATTTTAAAATGTAATTGCACTTTTGGACAAGTTTAAAAATTTTCAACATACTTATCCCAAATATGTTTTAATACAATCCCCGTGAGAATTATTTAATTCTTACTATTCTCTTGAAAGTTTTGTCTGAGTATTTGCCTTTTATGCAGCTTCATATTTTTGTTTGAATATCAATCTTATGTTTTCTATAGTCTGAGTTGATTGATATGTTTGGTGATTTTATTACAATTATCTAATCATCGCTTGGGATGGTTGTACGAAAAATAAAACCTTTTCTTAAGTCTTTAACCACTTGAAAATGTACTATAAAAACTCCAAAGTTATTTCCTTTATTATTTAAATATTGTTAATTTTGTCTCACAATATGAAATGAATATAAAAATATGTAGAAATAAAGATATTGGGGCTCCTAAAACTTATCGTGAAAGTATAATCAAGTCATAAAATTTTCAAAAAGTGCAAAAAATCGTAAAACTTAATGCGAAAGTGCAATCAAGAATAAAACTTTCAAAAATACAATCGACTTATAAAACCTGTCAAATTAGTTGAATCGAATCCTTTCGTTAACTACACTTTTTGAAAATTTTATGACTCAAGTTGCATTTTTGTGAATGATTTTAGAACTTGATTACACTTTTGGAAAGTTTTACAACTTGATTGTACATTCTTGATAAGTGTTAAGACTTAATTACACTTTTTAAAAGTTTTAAATGTAATTGTACTTTCTTGACAAGTTTAAAATTTTCAATGTACTTATCCCAAATATATATTAATACAATTCTAGCGGACTTATTTAATTCTTCCTATTCTCAGTGAAAGTTTCGTTTTGACTATTTTCCTTTTATTCAGCTTCACATTTTTGTTTGAATATCAATGTTGGGTTTCCTCTATTGGGTTGAGTCTTTATTTTTGCTGCTCTAGAAATTGGTCATTGGACATGTACACTTTTCTAAGAAGGCCGCCTATAAAATATATACTATATATTTTTCCATTAACTTTCGCTTTGCAATAAATTGAAAACCTAAGATAACACACGAATAAATAGTATATTGTCACAAATCTTAAATAATATAACACGTAAGACTCTAGAACCTTTCTTACCGTGGATGACACTAAAATGATTATGTCAGCTGGGCGTGGTCTGAACTCTGAACTAAAGCTTGTCTCTCTGCTTCGTTTTGGATTTTGTCACTCAATTCTGAATCGGAGAATGAAATGGTAAAATTGAACGGATCAAAGACCATTTTTTTTATTATGTAATTTGAAGTTGATTCCGTTCCTTTCGTCTGTTTTGACCAATGCGCCCATGTTAACAGTCGAATTTTGGAGGCTTAGGGAGCTGATTTAGGCAGTTCGCCATTGAATTTTACCTAATCGAACTGGGTGAAGGCTTGCCGATTGTTGAACGCACGTGGAGCTTTCCCAGAATCAACGGATTGTGCGTGACCAAGAGTGGAAATTGGGATGATTTAGCTTAATTTGTTTCAAGGCATTGAGAGGAGATTCCTTTCATGAACAGATGCATAGTTGGTGTGCGAGCTGCTGTGGTGTTTCGAATTAAGGCGTGATCAACAATTAAAGCATGATTGTTGAACTCGACAACCATAATTCAAGAATATCTTTAAGATTCCTGTCACTCTATTATCCTTTTTCCTGTACTATTATGGTAGTTAAAGGATTTCTTCAAAATTCTTGATTTTTTTCCTGCCAGTGTGTTATTTGGATTTAGCATTTCATTGTTTTTCTATTGGACAGTGAGGGATAGAGCTTGCGTAAATATATCCTTAAGGCTTTAATTTTTCTGAAATTAAAAAGCTACTAAAGGTATCTTTGTTCTTGGTTTTGGGCTTAGATCTCTTGATTTATCTTGGTATCTCCACAAAACCTCTATTCAATTAGCTTTGTTGGATCATTCAGTGCAATTCATTATACAGCTATGTATTATCCCAAGATATTTCTATGATAAAACTTAATCGTGGATCCATTAGAACTTACCTACGTGATCTTACTTGGACATTGATATTTACCTGTATTAATCATGTAGAGTTTTTCCTTTGATTAGCATAAGGAGATGGCAGATGCCGAAGACATTCAGCCTCTTGGTGTTGATAATGGATTTGGCATGATTAAGGTGAGAATATTGATGCACCGGTCCATTGCTATGGGCTTTCCTGGAGTGCATGGTGGTATTTGTGCTGACATAAAAACCTGAATTTGACAAGGTGGTTTTGCTGGAGATGATGCTCCAAGGGTTGTCTTCCCCAATATGGTTTGTCGATCGAGGCACCCCGTTGACATGGTTAGTATGGGCCACAGGGTTGCTTATGTTGGAGATGAGGCCCAATCGAAAAGGGGCATGCTTACTTTGAAGTACCCTATGGAGAGTGGAATTGCCAGCAATTGGGATGATATGGAAAAGATCTGGCATCACACTTTCTACATTGAGCTACGCGGGGCTCTCGATGAACGTTCGATGCTCCTTATTTAAGCAACCCTCAACCCGAAAAGCAACCGGGGAGAAGATGCCCCTGATCATATTTGAAACGTTTGTCCCTGATAGTGTTGTCAAAGTTAACATGAGGACATAGTGAGAGAGTTGAATTAATAAATGCAAGGTGTATAAATGGGGATGAACTTTCACATGGAAACTTAGTAAGAGAGTTGATTTGATAAATGCAAGGTGTATAGATGGGGATGAACTTTCACGCGGAAACTTATTAAGAGAGTTGATTTAATAAATGCAAGATATATATATAGGGATGGGTTCTTCAACGTGGATTTTTTTGATTTGATTTGATTTGATTTGATTTTTTCTAACCACATCCTGACCTTAATAGCATACTTGACGTGTAACCTAAAGATTTATCCTTTTGAAGGTCCAAAGCGAACATGACGACATGAACCATAGTCGGCAAAAATCAAACAAGATCTCAGAAAAGCAAATGGATATAACTTTCAACTTCCAGTTGACCAAATTTCAGCTTTAAAATTGGGACATCAAGGTCCAAAGTGAACAAGAAGGTAGTCGAGAAAATCTCTAGAAAAAAGACAAATGAATATAATTTCTGAGGGTTTTATCAACTTCCCAGAACATTGCTCCTCAATCACATGAATTTCAGAAACCCCAATCCAGCATAAAAGATGGGACTTGTTGGTCGGTTTCTCTCTTAATTTTCAACATCTACTCCGGAATAAGAAGGCCCGCCAAAATTACAGCAGTCTGAAAATGGTAAGTGGAGACATTCTTCGAACATGGGACGCGCTTCTTCCCCATTAAGCGTCTCCTACAGGACTTATGTCCATCTAATTGTAGTGCTCATCACAGCGAAGGTCCATTCACGTCGAGTGGAATAATGTTTTCTTTTTCTAGTTGGCTATCATATGTAGTCGGTCAACTATGCAACAAATATTACGTAATATTTCTAGCGGAATAATGTTTTCTTCTTTTATTGGTTTTGAAGTTTCGCGTAATCATTCAAGTGACCGCGAGTATAAATAAGGTCCATTCTTGAAGTCTGAGGGGAAAGTTCCTGTTAACCATCTCAAACTGATTCTTGCTTCTGCCTTCTTATCTTGAATCAGGAAAACAAAGAACTAGAGAGACTGAGAGGGGAGAGAAAATGCCAAGGACTGACCAAGTTGTTTTAGACGAGCTGATGAAGTGGAGAGGAGGTTAAGGCGTCTCAGATGGGAGCTCGACCTTACAGTGAATGCCTTGTTAATGCGTGTTAGGCGGGCCGTGAATATCAATCGCGCGGAAGCCCGCATTGCAGCGACGCGAGCCAGAGTGCAGCAAATTCGAAGAGATCACCCGGGCTGAAGAGGAGCATGCTGCGCTCTTCATAGAATTCATTATTTAATGGCGTAACGATCTTCTCCTCTAAAATCAGAGTATACGTTTGCTTTTATGGGCATCCGAAGGTTAAGAGAAGCATAGTGGGGTAAGAATGGTATACTTATGTAGTTGGGAGAATAATTGTTTCTGGATATGGTTCTTGAACTTCAAGATTGATAATAGTGTTTTCTTGTTTCCTGGTCGTCAGAGAATAAGAAATAAAGATATATAGAAGTGTCTTGGATCAGCATTGAATATGTTTGGAGTTTCTTTTACAATGCTCACAGCTTTTAAACTCGTAGGTTTAAAGTATATGGGGCTGTCATACGATTGGAAATATCTTTCATCCATTTCTTTTTATATATATGATTCTATATAATTCTTATGTGTCAGATCATTTTCATATTTGCCAGTCATTTAGGTTGCAATGAGTATGATGCTGGTGAATAGGTCAGGTAAAGATGAGGAAGAGAATGGGCATGCACAAGCGAGAAAAAAAAAATACTGAAGAGAAAAGCTAGGAGAGTAAAATTCGTGAAGAAGTCCCTTAATTCGTAGATTGATTCATCCCACATCTGCTTTTATAAATTTGTGCACTTGAGATCTTTGATGATACACACCTACTGGAGATTACATATCCTTCAATCTTCCCCAAAGAAAAGCATAATAATACCTGAGTATGTCATAAAAGAAATGTATAGACGAACTTCAAGTATGCAATTATATAATTACGTATTCTCTATTGCCTCAAAAGTCAAAAATACAGTTTCCGCAAAAATTGTCTTTGCTGGTGCGGTGAAAAAAATGTTGTATGATCTAATAATTAATTCATCCAACATGGAACTCACATAATTAATTGTCGAGACGGCATTGGTCCACAAGTTTCGAAATCTTTTGCTAGAGATCATTTAGGTGATCGCCGTCTTTAGTCTTGACCGCCAAATCGTCCACATAACATTGGATGATATAGTGGAGCAAAGTCCCTAGGAAGGAAAGTCATGAACGTTGCGCCCTTTCTTTGAACCTAAAATGTATAACTTTGTATCGGAATATTCCCTGAATTATAAAGGCCATCGTTCCTCGCCACCATTTGATCCATTCTTGTATTGATTGCTGCTGGAATATCCATTCTATCTGTAGCTCGGCGATAGGCAAAAGGAATGTGTCCTTTGAACTGGCATTGTTTAAGTCTATAAAGTTAACAAAACACTCTAACATTAGTCATTCTTCTTTTTCGCTGGCAAAATATTTCCAAAGCCGAGAAGGGTTAGGTCCGGATGAAAGAATTTGGTTTCTGCACGAATATTCAACTAAGATAACATCTGTTTCTCTCGTCAGCCGGTGACTAGGCATATAAAAGTAGATAACAAGCACATGCACATGCCCGCATAGACGTGCAGATTCCCTTTTTATCTTACAGGTAATAAATCCAAGATGTAAAAGAATGAGTTATTCTAGTGCTCACGAAAAGGTCAAAGCCCATATATATCCGCATTGAACAAGAATGCGTTGGATTAGAAGTACGTAGTTTTGTGAAAATTAACGTGAAACTTGATAAGAACGTTGATTTAATATGTGCGAGATTTATAAATAAGGATGGGTCCTTCAACAGAGGTTTTTCTATTTGATTTGATTTTTCCATTTTTCTAACCACTTCTTGATCCCACTCGTTTTCTTTCTTATGTATGGCAAGAACAGAAGTCCTTTGCCTTTGCAAGACTCCTTCAAGTCATACCCACAAGCACTAGAGACTTGTTGATTTAATTTTTTTGCTGACAACTTGTGAATTCAATTCTATATACACGGCAACTGCTATCCCTGTCCACAATGTGAATAGCTTAAATGTGGACTTTTTTTTACATTTCCATTGAGCTAGCCATCACTAACTCAAATATAACGTGGCAACAAAATATCTTAAGAGCAAATGTTTGGAAACACTCTAGCCACACTTCCTGAGAAGTTAAAGATTTGATCATATCCAAGTAGCTCGTGTGCAAGTGTGACTCTAAAATTCATTTTTCCCTGATTCAATCTCATGTGTACTTCCTAACTAATAGAAATGTTTCCCATTCGTGATTTTACTCTTCCCTAACATATCAATGCATGCCTCTGTATTCCTTTTCTAGTGTCGAAAACTTTGCTTGCCCGCCTTTTACTCTAGAATTAGAAATTATGAATTGTCATCAAACGCGTTTTTCTTAGAAACTCGTCCGTGGAATAGAAATTGAGAAATCGATTTTGGCTCGAAATTGATTTCTATTCCAGAAATTTTGTTATGCTCATTTTAAGAAATGTCCCTAAGGGGAAGTGGTACTTAGCTTCTCAAACCCTAATGACCGTAACTTAAATTGAAAACTTATGATTAAGCCAATCAAGAGTAATACAATGGAGCTATAACAACTATTCAAAGTATACTCACAAGAAAAAGATGAATGAAAATGAAACACCAAGAATTCTAACTTGAATATGCTAAAAAAAAAAAAAAAAAAATGAATCGCGTTTAACAATGAACCCTTCCGAGTTTACGATTTGGGTTGCAAACGTGTTTAGCGAATGAACATTCTGATCAAATCAATAAGTGGTTAGTAGGCTTATGCACTTAAATTAATCAAAAAGATTGGAAGCAAAAGTTCATATATTTACCTTCAAAAAACCAAAGGCAAGGACCGGTCTTGATGCATGGATTCATTGCCTTGCGGATACCGAACTCACATGTTGATTCTTCAAAGTTCTCACCTTCAGCCCTAGGAGCAGCTGGGCATGTTAGCGTGAGTATCTGACTTCGTGACCGTGAGGGGCCGAGTTCAGCCGCGAGTGACTAAGTTTCGACGGAATCCAACAGTATGCAGCCGAGTTTGGATCTGAATTTGCTCATGGCCTATTGCTCTTTCTTCTGCTGGATGTCCTTGTGTGATTAAGTGTGTTCTCTCGTGGCTGAGTAGTACCTTTGTCGAGGAGTGAGCATGGTTCAGATGGGTGGTTCCCACCCTATAATCGAGAATCACCCACTAAATACCGATTCCGAAAAATTGGAATCTTGAACTGCCCATTATTTCCATGGATCCGCCCGGTCCATGGCAACCCCAATTTTTAGCCGTAATTAGGGATCCCATTTCCTTAATCTTTTTTTATTGTTCATTTTAAGCTCAATCAAACTTGTTTTCACATCTTGTTTTTGTGCGATTTATTTAAATTTTAGGATCTTTTCTCGATCCCATCATGTGGATCATTGGTGGCGAAGTAGCACTATTGAGCTTGAGATTGATCATGCTAAAGGTAGGTGTTCCTTAGAACTCTTAAAATATGTCCGATGGAGCAAGATCCGTCCATAACGATTCAAGGATCATTTATGAGGCTTTGGGACTAGGACTTCCGTTAGAAATGGCTAGGGATGATGATAGAATGGCCCGAATCGATTATTTGATGTTTGATCGTTTGAGTGTTGACTATTCATTGTTCTGAAAAGTTCGTATGCGTTCTAGACCAGAAAGCTTTGATCGAGGATATGAGCTATTATATGACCATATCTAATGAAAGTGTGTCCCTGACATTTGTAAAGCATGTTTTAAGCCTTGATTTGATATATTATGAGCTTCAATCGAACATCATTTACTAGATGGAATTTGCTTCGAAATATAGATAAGAATCTAGAAAACTGATAAGCTCTCCTTATTGCTTTATTTTTTATGTACATCGGCAGTTTGTCGAATTTTTGTAATTTTTGTGATGCGATTTTGGAGTCGATGTTTCATGAAATTTGTTCATCACATCCAGATGTAGATCACATAAAATTTTCATAAAAAACTGAATGTTGTTTGGCTGGCACAATCCTCCTTCAATCTTCCGTTTTTGTCTTTAGATTTTGTACTTCCAGCTTGACCTTTACTTGTTCTTCGACTTTGAAAATCTAGAATCGGTCTCTTTATGAAAAGCGTTCATTGCACTTTAATCTAGATTGACAAAAAATTTTAGGAAGTAAAAAGCTCATTTGCTATTTTTAGTTATCATCACAAAGTTGCAGTGACACTCTAGAAACTAAAAATGTGACATCCCGATTTTTCTCAATTTTATTTTTAGTCAATTGAGTCGGGCAATTCATCTGTGCACGTAGTTCGTCTCTCAGAGTTGGCTACTCACGAGGGAACTAGTCTATTGAGTGAAGTAATTAAGGAATTTTACCGCGTCAGACTTGGGGACCGATCACCCTCGGGTCGGATGTAAGAAAATTTCCCTAAAAGTTACTCAGTGGATTAGGCGCACTGAAATCGCACCAGATTGAATTCAACCGTAAAATTGAGATTGAATTTAGAAGTTGGAAGCTCGGTCATGTCACACATCTTATTAGGATCATGGGATAATTTTGTGGATTTTAATTATTAAATTAGAAGAGAATTGATAGAAAAATGTCAATCTCATATCAAGATCTGTCTAAAGTGTCCTGATTTTATTAAATAAGATCATGAAATGAATACCGTCTCAAATAAAATCTGAAGCGACGATATGACCTTGGGTAAGAGAAATTACTTCGATCCAAGACACTAGCAATTAAAAATCACATACGATTTTGCACCTTGATTTTGTATTAATTTTGGAGTTTTCTATGATAAAAAAAAAAAAAAAACAAACAAAGAGTTAGTTTAGCTTAAATTTGTCATAAGTGTTGAGATTTTTGGTGACATCAATCCTATTTTCTTCCGTCAAAACCTAGAAAATCAAATTACCCAGAATGACAGCATGGGAAATTACATGTTTTGACCCTTGGGGATCTCAACGCTAGTCCTTTCGCTTTTAATCCTGATTTCCGACGAAAATTTATGATAATTCCATCGGATTTCAATTCAAAATATGCCCAAAATTATTGAGTTAGCATTAACAACTGTCATGCCCCATGTATGAACTGCTAATGCGAATTTCCCTATTGATCTTGTACTTTAAATGTTTCCCTTGGATTCTAAATGTGTGTTGATGATCTAGCTAATTAGATTGATATGTTTTGGTGATTTTACTACAATTATCTAAGCATAAGTTGGAATGGTTGTACGAAAAACAGGCATTTTCTTAAGTCAATTTAACCTTTGGGGATCTCAACGCTGGGCCTTTTCCTCCTTGCTCTAGATTGCAGCCAGTGCTGCACTTGCAATGGATTTTTCTTGTAGAAAAGATGTATTTGATGGGACTGTGGTTATTTGATTTTTCTGGTTATTTAACCATGTCTTAAACCGCACTCTTAGATCCTTGTTCAAGGCGTTTGAATCCGTCCCACCATTTTGTCTTGTATTTTCGGACAAGTACAGGTACTAAGTTGGAGGATGTATTGTGTTCGAACTCCCAGGCTATTACCCATGAGATTTTGAATATTATGAAAAAATGCATAAGGCATAGGAACCTTAAATCATGTTGGGTTGGTACAAAGTGTTTCCAAAATATTTTGTATCCTTGACTAATTGTGGGATGTAGTATAATGTCCAAAGGACCAAAGAAATCTCACCAGGAGTTAAACTAGTTTGATAGGCTTTGTCTTGAGAAGTTGTCTTTGAAGAATACTAGCCAAGTATCCGAAGGCAGAGGCCATAACTTTGTAATGGATTCTATAGACAAGAGTTAGAGGAATGGATCCATTTGCTACTTTGTAATTATGGGTTTTGATTTAGAGTGTGAGGGCTTTAAGAATATTTTTATCCTTAAGAGAAACTGAGAAATTGGGGTAATAGTCAAAATGTATTGATCCTTTGCAAAGACTTGTTTTTACTGTATCAAGGATAGATTCATCATAGTTTAAGAGATGTATTTGATGGGACTGTGGTTATTTGATTTTTTATATATAATTCTGGCAGGACTTATTTAATTCTTCCTATTCTCAATTGAAAGTTTTGTCCGAGTATTTTCATTTTATTCAGCTTCACATTTTTGTTTGAATATCAATCTTATGTTTCCTCTATTGGGGTGTTTATTTATTTTTGCTGCTCTAGAAATTGGTCACTTGTCATGTACACTTTTCTAAGAAGGTCGCCTATGAGATATATATTATGTTGTTTTCCATTAACTTTTGCTTTGTAATAAATTTAAAACCTAAGATAACACGCAAATAAATGGTATACCATCACGAATCTTTAATAATACAACACGTAAGACTCTAGAACCTTTCTTACCGTGGATGACACTCAAACGATTATGTCGTTGGGCGTGTCTGAACTCTCAACCAAAGCTTGTCTCCTGCTTCTGTTTTGGATTTTGTCATTCGGTTCTGAATCGGAGAAAGAAACGGTGAATCAAATGGAATTTGACCCTTTTATATGTAATTCGAAGTTGGGTTTCGTTCTCTCGTCTGTATTGACCGATGCACGGCCATGTTAACCGTCGAATTTTAGAAGGAATTTTTAGGGGCTTTGAGAACTGACTGGGTGATGGCTTGCCGATTGTTGAACGCATGTGGAGCTTTCCCAGAATCAACGGATCAAGAGAGGAAATTGGGATGATTTAGCTTAATCTGTTTCAAAGCATCGAGAGAAGATTCCTTTCATGAATAGATGCATCGTTGACTGCTGGGTGTTTCGAGTTAAAGCGTGATCAACAATTAAAGCATGATTGTTGAACTCGACGACCGTAATGGGTTGAAAAGTCCGTAAATATCTTTAAGATTCTCGTCACTCTCTGTTATCCTTTTTCCCGTATTGTTATGGTAGTTAAAGGATTTCTTCAAAAATTCTTGGTTTTCTTTTTCCTGGCCAGTGTATTATCTGGAATTAGCATTTCATTGTTTTGCTGTTGGATAGTGAGGGATGGAGCCTGAGTAATTGAAAATATATCCTTTTAAGGCTTTAATTTTTCTGAAATTAAAAAGCTACTGAAGGTATCTTTGTTCTTGGTTTTGGGCTTAGATCTCTTGATTTATCTTGGTATCTCCACAAAATCTCTATTCAATTAGCTTTGTTGGATCGTTCAGTGCAGTTCATTATACAGCTATGTATTATCCCCCAGGTATTTCTATGATAAAACGTAACCGTGGATCCATTAGAACTTACCTACGTGGATCTTACTTGGACATTGATATTTACCTGTATTAATCATGTAGAGTTTTTCCTTTGATTAGCATAAGGAGATGGCAGACGCCGAAGACGTTCGGCCTCTCGTTGTTGATAATCGATTTGGCATGGTCAAGGTGAGAATATCGATGCACCAGTCCATTGCTATGGGCTTTCCTCGAGTGCATGGTGGTATATGTGCTGAATTTGACAGGTTGGTTTTGCTGGAGATGATGCTCCAAGGGTTGTCTTCCCCGGTAAGGTTGGTCGATCGAGGCACCCCGCTCACATGGTTAGTATGGGCCACAGGGTTGCTTATGTTGGAGTTGAGGCCCAATCTAAAAGGGGCAGACTTACTTTGAAGTACCCTATAGAGAGTGGAATTGACAGCAATTGGGATGATATGGAAACGATATGGCATCGCACGTTCTACATTGAGCTACGCGGGGCTCCCGAAGAACATCCGATGCTCCTTATTTAAGCAACCCTCAACCCAAAACGCAAACGGGGAGAAGATGCCGCTGATTATATTTGAAACGTTTGCCCCTAATGGTGTTGTCAAGGTTAACGTGAAGACATAGTCAGAGAGTTGATTTAATAAATGCAAGGTGTATAAATGGGGATGAACTTTCACATGGAAACTTACTAAGAGAGTTTATTTAATAAATGCAAGGTGTATAAATGGGGATGAACTTTCATGCACAAACTTATCAAGAGCGTTGATTTAATAAATGCAAAATGTATATATAGGTAGGGATGGGTTCTTCAACGCGGGTTTTTGATTTGATTTGATTTTTCCCTTTTCTAACCACATCCCGACCTTAATAGCATACTTGACGTGTAACCTAAAGATTTATCCTTTTGAAGGTCCAACGCAAACATGACATGAACCATAGTCGACAAAAATCAAACAAGAAGGTTGCATCAGTTGGCTAAATACGTAGTCGGTCAACTATGCAACAAATATAACTTGTTTTCTCAAGCTAATATTTCTAAATCACATGTGGAATAATGTTTTATTTTTTTCTGATTATTTTCAACATCTACTCCGGTTTTAAAGTTTCCCGTAATCATTTATGTCCATCTAATTGTGACCACAGCTCTCTCTAAATAAGGTCCCTTCAAAATTTCGTATAAAGTTGGCTAAATACGGTCCATTCTCGAATATTCTGGGGCAAGTTTTAAAGTTCCTGTTCATTTAAGTGACCATGTCAAACTGATTCTTGATTCTGCCTTTCTTATCTTGAACTAGGAAACACTGAGAGAGACCGAGAGAGGGAGAGAAAATGTCAGGGATTGAGCAAATTTTTTAGGAGCTTGAGGCAGTCGAAAGGAGGATAAGGCGTCTCAACTGGGACCTCGACGAAATCATTCTGTTTGTGAATTCCTTTTTGCGCCGTAGGCAGGCTGGGAATATCAATCGCCCGGAAGCCCGCATGGCAGCGACGCAAGCGAGAGCGCGGGAAATTCGAGTGGAGATCGCCCGGGCTAGAGAGGAGCAGAATGCGCTCATCGTCGAATTCATTGGCCTAATAGTGTAACGATCTTACCCGTGGGATGCGGTTTTAAGGATGATATACTTATATAGTTGGGAGAATAATTGTTTCTTGGATATGGTTCTTGAACTTCGGGATTGATAATAGCATTTTCTTATCGTTTTCTGGTCGTCCACGGAATAAGAAATAAAGATATTGAATATGTTTGGATTTGTTTTGTTTACAATGCTCATAGCTTTTAAACTCATAGGTTTAAAGTGTATGGGGCTTTCATACGATTGGAAATATCTTTCATCCATTTCTTTTTATATATGATTATGTATAATTACTATGTCTCATATCATTTTCATGTTTGCCGGTCATTGAGTTGCAATGAGTATGGTGCTGGAGAATGGGTGGCAGTAAATGAGGAAGAGAAATAGGCATGCACAAGCGAAAAAATAATAATACTGAATAGAAAAGCTAGGAAAATAAAATTCGTGAAGAAGTCCCTTTAATTCTTATGTTCATCCAACATCTGCTTTTATAAACGTGTGCACTTGAGATCTTCGATGATACCCACCTACCGGAGATTACGTATCCTTCAATCATCCCCCAAAGAAAAGCACGATAATACCTGAGTATGTGATAGAAAAGAAATGTATAGAGACAAATTTCAAGTATATGAAATGATATAATTAGGTATTCTCTATTATCTCGAAAGTCCAAATACAGTTTCCGCGTGAAAAATTGTCATTGCTGGTGCGGTGGGAAAAAAAATGTTGTATGACCTAATAATTAGTTCATCGAATATGGAACTCACATAATTAATTATCGAGACAGCATTGGTCCACAAGCTCCGAAATCTTTTGCTAGAGATCATTTAGGTGATCGCCCCCATCTTTGGTCTTGACCGCCAGATCGTCCACGTAACATTCGACGATACAGTGGGGCAAAGTCCCCAGGGAGGAAAGTCATGAACGTTGCCCCCGCTTTCTTCGAACCTAAAATGTATAACTTCGTATCGGAATATTCCTCTGAGTATTATAAAGGTCGTCGGTTCCTCTCCACCATTTGGATCCATTCTTGTGTTGATTGCTGCCGGAATATCCATTCTATCAGTAGCTCAGTGATAGGCAAAAGGAATGTATCCCTTGGACTGGCATTGTTTAAGTCTCTAAAGTTAATAAAACACTCTTAACATTGGTCATTCTTTTTTTCGCTGGCTAAATATTTACAAGCCGAGCAGGGTATTCATTTCAGTAGCTCTGATAAGTTAGTCGAATTCTGCCTCGATTTCAGCTACTAGCTCCCGATGGAAAGAATTTGGTTTCTGCATGAATATTCAATTAAGATAACCTCTGTTTCTCTCGTCAGCCGGTGAGTAGGCATATAAAAGTAGATAACATGCACATGCACGTGCCCATAGACGTGAAGATCCCCCTCTTTTATCAACAAAGGCAATAAATTCAAGATGCATAAATAAGGACGAGTTCTTCTATTGCGCACGGAAAGGTCAAAAGCCCACATATGTCCGCATTGAACGAGAATGCCATGGATTAAAAGCACTTATTGTGAAAGTTAACGCTTGGAAACTTGGTAAGAGAGTTGATTTAATAAATGCAAGATGTATAAATAGGGATGGGTTCTTCAAGAGAGCTTTTTTTTTTATTTGATTTGATTTTTCATTTTTCTAATCACTTCCTGATCCCACTCATTTTATTTTCTATGGCCAAGAACCGATGTCCTTCGCCTTTGCAAGACTCCTTCAGGTCATACCCAGAAGTACTAGAGACTCGTCAATGTAATTTTTCTACTGACAACTTATGAATTTAATTCTACGTACTGCAACTGCTATCACTCACTCAAATATAACAGGGCAACAAAGTATCTTAAGAGCAAAATAATTAGCAACACCTAGCCACACTTCCTGAGGACTTAAAGATTTGATCGTATCCAAGTAGCTCGCAGTGCTAAGTGTGACTCCTAAAATTCATTTTTCCCCGATTCAACCTCATGCGGTACTTCCTAACTACTAGAAATGTTCCCCCGCGATTTTACTCTTGACTAATATATCATCAATGCATGCCTCCGTATTCCTTTTCTAGCGTCGACAAAATTTTGCTTGCCCGCCTGTGGTACGTCGCGAGTTCGAAGGGCAAGTCAGCATATTCAGGTACGCATTTGACGACTCGTATTCCACTTCCATACCTCGACATGGCTCACGGATTGCTAAGCGGCCACGAATGTCCCTATGGCGAAGTGGTGCTTAGCTTCTCAAATCCTAATGACCGTAACTTGAATTGAAATAAAAGTCATAAACTAGTTACACTTATCAAAGTTCACATTGAAACGACTTATGATTAAGGCAATCAAGAGTAATACAATGGAGCTATAACAACGATTCAAAGTATACTCACAAGAAAAAGATGAATGAAAATGAAACGCCAAGAATTCTAACTTGAACTTTAATATGCTCTGACAACGAATCACATTTGACGATGAACCCCTCCGCGTTTACGATTTGGGTTGAAAACACGTTTAGCGAATGACCATTTCGATCAAATCAATAAGTGGTTAGTAGGCTTATGCACTTGAATTAATCAAAAGGATTGGAAGCAAAAGTTCATATGTTTACCTTCAAAGAACCAAAGGCAAGGACCGGTCTTGATGCAAGGATTCATTGCCTCGCGGACACCGAACTCTCAAGTTGATTCTTCAAAGTCCTCACCTTCAGCCTCAGGAGCAGCCGGGCGTGTTGCTGTGAGTGTCTGAGTTCGTGACCGTGAGGGGCCGAGTTCAGCCGCGAGTGACTGGGTTTCGACGGAATCCAACAGTATGCGGCCGAGTTTGGATCCGAATTTGCTCATGGCCTATTGCTCTTCCTTCTGCTGGATGTCCTTGCATGATTGAGCGTGTTATCTCATGGCTGAGCAGTACTTCTACTAATGGTGAGCATGGTTTGGGTGGGCGGTTCCCATCCTAGAACCGAGAACCACCCACTAAACACCAGTTCCGAAAAATTGGAACCGGGAACCGCCTATTATTTCCATGGATCCACCTGGTGGGGTCCGGTCCCCAAGTGCGTCTATGGAACCGGTCCCACCAAGCTTTATCTACTCAATACAACGTTTCCCAACAAGCCAAAGTAAAGCAAAAAAAGAAAGAATTTCCCAATTTTTAATTGGAAGATTAGTACAAAGATCCGGCTCATATTTAATGTTGAGAGTCGAGGTTATGAGTTGATGAGCGTTGATTTTAAAAGTCAATGTTGTGAGTGAGAGATAGAAAGACGACTCTACAAGGTGAGATTCAAATTAGTAATTTTAGAGTTTCCATCTTTCTTAAAATTTCTTTTGGTCAAAAATTTTCTTAAAAGTCCAGTCTGGGTGAGCGATTCCACACCTAGAATTGAGAACCGGACTGGTACTTGCCGGTTTTAATAAATTGGAATTAGCAACTGAACTTGTTCCCCGGGAACCGCCGGTTTTGATCCATTACGGTCTAATTCCGAGCGGTTCTCGACTCCTTAGCACACCTTTACTTTCACCTTCGCTCGACCTTGCTTGGCCTTTTAAGAAATCTTTGAGAGTCTATTTGGCAATTGGCAAACAATACCCGACTCTATTCTTTTGTTTCCCAGAATAAAAAAAAAAAAAAAAAATCCATTTGGTAAATTTTTTGTTTTTAGAAACAATTGTTCCCAAAAATAGATTTGAAAAAAAATCAAGGAGTAGAAAAAAAAGTTGTTTATTTATTCTCAAGAACAATTCCAGAATCAATCCAACCCATTTTTCTTTCTTCTCATTTCTTTTCTTCTTTTCTCTTTTCCCTTTTTCATTCTCTTTTCTTCTTCTTCTTCCCAACCGGCCGGCGACCGCCACCATCGGCAATCAGTGACCTGGGTGAGGTCCAACGAGCTCGCCGGAGGTCGCGTGGCCACTTAGTGGCTTGCCAAGCAATGTGAGGCCTGGCCTCGCCAAGCTAGGGTGAGTTCACCTCATGCTGACTGGGCGAGGTCGAACTTTGTCGATGGCCAAGTGAGGCTTACCGGCTGGGCAAGGCTCCTCGCCTAGCCACCGGCGATTTGGCGAGGCCAAGCCTCACGGTGGCTAGGCAAGTCTCGGATGAGTTCGTTGGACTTTGCCTAGTTGGTCGCCGACCACAGGGATACCAAATGCATGAGGAAGCAGAAGACCGGCTTGGCTAGGAAGGAGGAAGGAGAAGAGAAAAGGAAAAATATAATAAAAGTATTAAAAATTAAAAGAAACAAAAAAAATATAAGAGTCGTAAAAAACACATTTCTATTCCAGGAATAAAATTTTTGGATAATTACCAAATGCTTTTAATTGTTTAGAATTTCATCCAAAGAATAGAGTAAAAAGAATCATTTCTAAGCAGAAATTGTTTCCGGAAACATAATGGTTACCAAGCACACCCTAAACGATAAGTCTTGGAAATCCCAATCCTAATTTAAGTTTGGATCACCTCTTCTTGGCCAAAAATCCTTACCTTTTCTATAATTGGTTAATAGATGTGAACAAAGTTGCCCTGTTTTAGCCTGTCGAATGGAATTGAACGACGAGGAGGAATCTTCACTAGCTGCCCACTGTAATAGGTTGGGCCGCCTTTGCACCGAACAAGAAATTGAAGTCTGGGATGATGAGCCCCCACCTAAAAAATTGGAAGAATGCCGATTAACACTAGTAGGGAAAATTCTCTCGAACCCATCATTTAATTTACAAACTTTCCAAAGTACGTTGAAGTGAGCTTGGTGGACTGAACAAGTTGAAATCTCCTAAAGACAAGCGGGCCCGTACGTTGCTAAATTCCAATCAACTACAGAAGAACAGAGAATCCTAGAAGGGGGACCTTGGCTTTTCTCAAGCCATTTAGTCTTCTTTAAGCCATGGATTCCCAATACCCCATTACAATGTTATGATTTTTCTAGTTGCGCATTCTCTGCCTTGGGAATGGTGTACGACTAGGGGTGGACAAAATACCTGTCTTTGGACCGCCACTTGGGGATGGTGTACAAACAATATGATCGACCCGGAAAACCTTTTTATTAAAAAAAAAAACTACTAAAAGAAACCCTATATCTCACTTTTAGAAATTCACTGTGAAAGTAGACACAAAGGAGGGTGCAACATTAAGAGCTGGTAGAGCGAGGGTAGAAATAAACTTGCAATGAGCCATTAAAGATAGGCAAATTGATCAAGGGTATAAACTTGATAGAAAGATCATGTGGCTAGACTTTCGCTATGAACGGCTATCTCATTTCTGCTACTCTTGTGATAAGCTGGGACATTACGCAATGTACTATAAGGACTTTCCCTTTGACGAGGCAAAATTAGAAAGTAGAGACAAGATGGCCATAGGTCAATGGCTACATGCGAAGGTAAGAGAATACAGCCCTTATTGACAGACCTTCTACAAACCGCAGGACAAACTAGAGCAGACCGAAGAAACAGTACTTGAAACCCCTCCCTCGTCAATTCCGAATGTTCCTTTACTGCCCCCACCAACTATTATTGAAGTAGAGCACCTGTTGAAAGGAATTCAACAAAGCCATAAAGATGAACCAATGCAAGGGACTTCTCTCACCACAACGCTGATACCTGCAACAACCAAAATGAAAGGGATTTACACTCAAATTTTGGAATTACAGCAACCAAAGAAGCTGAAAAGTACAAGATTGACACCAAAAGTGAGTGTTGCCAAAAAGCTGAAAAGGTATAATCCCTATGAGACAAGGAGTTTGGTACAAGAGAACTTTGATGACACACCTCATGGAAACACTAGTCTATGCGGCAAAGGAAGTTGAACAATGGGCTATGGTGGTTGACCCTCAACAGCCACCCATCCACAAATGAAGTTGATTAGCTGAAACTGTCAAGGTTTTGGCAATCCCTTGACAGTTCAAGCTCTCAAGGCCATAATGGCCAAGGAAAAGCCCAACATTGTATTCTTAATGAAAACGAAGAACAACGAGACAATGCTTCAAAGAATTCAACGCCATTTACACTACCCCGGCTCTTATATCAACAACCCAGTTGGTCTGGCTGGAGGTTTGGCAGTTTTTTGGAATGATCAGTTCTCCTTAAGTGTGGTTCACTCAACACAAGACTTTTTCGATATTATCTGTAGGGATGTGCAGGAAGACAAACTATGCGCATCACATGTATTCATGCTCCTTCCATCTATCGAAAGCGCCAACTTCTATGGGATGAGATAAAGGAGATAATCTACTCTAACACTTTACCTTGGGTCTATGCCGGCGACTTTAATGAAATAATCTATCCATGGGAAAAGGTAGGAAAGCGAAAAGCAGACCCTTATTGACTATTTCCGTTTAGAGCTGTCCTAAATGATTGCTCTCTCATGGAATTAGAAAGCAAAGGCTGTGCGTTTACTTGGATGAACAACCGCGAAGGGGATGAGTTAGTGAAAGAACGATTGGATCGAGTGATGTGCATGTTGGATTGGCGTTTATTGTTCCTTGAAGCTGAAGTTTATGCACTGCCTGCTGTGGGATCCGATCACAGTCCCTTACTTCTAAACACTTCAGCAACTTATAGTAAAAAAAGGAAGCCTTTTATTTTCGAAGCTTTTAGGAACCAAGATGAAGAATGCCGAGATGTTATTTCCAAAGCATGGAATTCAGAGCAGGGACAAGATTCTGGTTTGATACCAAAATTAAAGGCTATCTCATAAGCTTTGGCTAGGTGGAGTCGATCAAAATTTTCAAAGAGACATCTCAAGGTGACCGCCTTACAACAACTACTACAGAATCTTATAAACCATAATCATTGCAACTTTGACAGAGTGGGAGCGTCTAATTTGCGAGAGGAAATCAGACGGACTTGGCAACAAGAAGAACAATAATGGGCTATGCGTTCAAGGATTAACTAGTTAAGATGGGGAAATAAGAATACAAGATTTTTCCATGCAACTACACTTCAAAGGAGGCAAAGGAACAAAATTAGCATGTTGCAAGACATGACCACCAGAATTGGGTTTGTGACCCTCAAACTCTACAAGAAATGATGTCCGACTTCTTTACAAGATTATATACAATAGTGGGTTATCGGGACTATGAGCCTATACTTGATCAATGCCCACAAATTGTTACCACAGAGATGAATGACTAGTTAACAGCTTTGGTCATTGTTGAGGAAGTTCGCAAGGCAACCTTCCAATTGGGAACGACAAAGGCTCCAGGCCCTAATGGTTTAAATGGACTGTTTTATCAAACTCACTGGAAGGTCATTAAAGATGATCTTCTTCTCTCAATGCAAAAATTTCTTTAGGTCAAGGGTGATGCCTAGTATTCTAAATCGAACAAATATTGCTTTGATTCCCAAGACACCTCACCTAGAAAGACTGGATCAATATCGCCCAATTAGCCTATGCAACTTTGCATACAAAATTATCTCCGACCGTGGTCGTCCCAAGGATGCGGTCCATGATAGGCATTCGAGAGGACAAAGCAAAGTGAGGTCGGCTTCCAAATGGCCCCACGCCTCGCAAAAGCAAGTGAGGAAACCAGAGGCCCCGGCTGCCCGAACGTGGGCAAATGTTGCGAAGCTTGCAGCGAAAGGGTATGACCTTACCTTTGTTCCTCCTTCATTTGAGGATGATGTCCATGTGGTGGATCTCCTTGAAGAAGTGTGGATGTGGTGGATCCCAAATGGCATGAGTGCCTGGTTGGGTACTATGTAGGAAGGAGCTTACCGTTCTAGCTCACGGGGCACACGCTCAAGCTTACTTGGGGACTGAGGCTTGTTGAGGTCTTCGTTGATGACCAGGGCTTCTTTTTCTTCTGCATCCCTGACCCCGTGTTCCGAAGGAAGATTTTGGAAGATGGACCTATAACAGTTGCAAGGGTTCCACTTGTTTTGCAACAATGGAAGCCTCTTCTAGAGTTGAAGAGGGAGAAGCAAACCACGGTGCCGATGTGGATTCGCTTGAAGAACCTACCTAAAGACCTCTGGACAGCCCCGGCAATTATTGTCATTGCGAGTACTGTTGGCAAGCCTTTGTTTGTTGATCAACGCACGGAGCAAACTCAAATAATCTCTTTCACAAGAGTTTGCATGGAGCTTCAAGTTAATCAGCCGAGGGTCTCCTCGGCCAAGGTATGACTTAATAGAGTGGCTCGGTCTATTGCCATCTTGTATGAGTGGAAGCCAACGAAATGCTTGAAGTGTGGCTCCTTTCGACACACTTGTGCAGCCTCTTTAGCCGGTCCAAAGGCGATGCAGGGCTAGCAACGATTCGAGCCATCCCCTCCCCCCCAATGGAGGCCCGACCCCCAAGACTTCTCTGGTGTTGGTGGTAGATCTTAGTGAGGCTAGATTGGAGTGGAAACAAGTTAAGGGAAAAAAGAATAAATCTCCCCCTCCTAAGGAGATGTGCTTGGCCCATTCGGTCAACTCCGGAGACAAAGGGCCATCCATCAAGCAAACAGCGGCGGCTTTTAAGAGCTTGCCATCAACCTCTATCCAAAGGGCTTAGAGTGGGCTTCGAGCCCTCACCAAGGTGGATGCTCCCGGCTCAACAGTGGAGGAAGATCCCATTAGCCCTCCGGATGCAAACCTGGGGAGTGGAGCATAGTTGAATGGGTCTACTAACCACCTAGATAGCTCAAATGATGATCTTCTCTCGCCTTGTCTATCATTGAAGGCTCCTCCAACTAGGAGCAGTAAGGAGACTACCCAAGACAAGCTCTTGGCGCTCTCCCCAGTCCCACCTCCTCCATCGGCTCGTGCGGCTCCCCCTCTAAGTCATCGCAAGCCACCGAAAAGGATGTAACCCTTACTCTTTTCCTCTTTTGTACATATGTATATAAGATGCTGGAATATTAGAGGCCTTAGTCGACCCGACTAGGCAAGCGGAGGTTCGTAACCTTATTATTTCAAACCACTTATGCTATATTGGTTTGGTGGAAACTAAAGTACCACAGGATTGCTTCAACTCCATCTCCGAAGGTCTATTAAGGGATTGGTGTTGGATTGTAAACTACGACTTCTCCCCCAGGGGTAGAATTTGGGTTGGTTGGGACCCCGTGAGGGTTAAGTTTGAAGCCTTCTCAATCACCAAGCAGGCGGTTCATGGGAACTTTGAGAGCCTCGTCTTTGGGGTGGCTTGCTGTGTATCTTTTATTTACGGAGATCACTCTTTTTTGCTAAAGAGACCTCTTTGGGAGGATATCATTCTCAGAAGCATCCATCTCCTAGACACTCCTTGGCTTGTCTTGGGGATTTCAATGCTATTAAGGATCCATCGGACCGTGTCGGTGGCTCTGAAGATTGGCTCCCTTGTTTTGATGAGTTTGGATAGTGCTTGGAGCAAGCCGAGCTAGAAGACTTGAGGTTCGTTGGTTTTAGATACACTTGGACTACGTCTTCGGGCCTTCTAGGAAAGCAAGAAAGATTGACAGGGTTCTAGTGAATGCCAAGTGGAGTCTGGATCTCTCTTACTCGGAAGCCTCCTTCCTAGCGCCGAGAATCTTGGATCACTTGCCTATGGTGGTGAAGGTGCTTAATCTGACTCATCAGAGGAAGCCCTTCAAGTTCTTCGACTTCTAAATGAAGCACTCGGAGTTCAACGAGATTGTCTCGCAAGTGTGGGATGCACCGAGGGTGGAGTCCCTATGTATAGGCTTGTTTCTAAGCTCAAGGCTCTTAAATGTCAGCTCAAACAGCTCAATAAAGATTCATTCTCTAATATCTCCGCCAGAACTCTTGATGCACGGAAGACGTTGGAGTCCACTCAGGCAGACTTGCAGCTAAATCCATTTTCTATTGACCTTGCTAAGGTGGAAAAGAACCAAAGACGTATCCTTGCAGAGTTGCATTCCTTGGAGGAGTCATTCTTCAGGCAGAAGTCCAGGATCAGATGGCTCAGGGAGGGAGACCGCAATACCAAGTTCTTCCACCAATATGTCAACAAAAGACATTTGAGAAACAGAGTCCTTTCCATCCTCGACTTTTGGGGAACCCGGTGACTGAGCCACAGCTAATGCAACGGTGATTTGTAGAGTTCTTTGAGGACCTCTTGGCGCCGCAAGGGGAGCTCGTTAGACCTTCGCTGGAGGACTTGAAGGAGGTTATCCACCATCCACTCTCAATTGATCAGGCTGCGCTCCTTGCTCGGCCGGTTATAGAGTTGGAGATCCAGGACACTATCTTCTCCTTGCCTAGGGGAAAGGCACTTGGGCCGGATGGTTTCACAACGGAGTTCTTCAAAGAAAACTAGGACATGGTTGGTCCTTTAGTAACGGCTGCAATGATGGATTTTTTCACCTCCGAAAACTCTTAAGGAGATTAACAATACCATCTTGGTGATGGTTCCTAAAGTGTTCAACGCCACTTCTGTGGAGGATTATAGGCCTATCGCCTGCTACAACACTATTTACAAGTGTATTACAAAGGTGCTAGCTAATCGGGTGGCCCTAGCTTTGAAGAGCACGATAAGCCCTTTTTAGACTACTTTTGTAAAAGGCAGGCGGATCAGGGACAATATCTTGCTAGCTCAGGAGCTGTTCTCTAGCTTCCACCTTGAGCCTTATCTCCATAAATGTGCGAAAAATGTGGACTTCAAGAAAGCCTATAATACTGTGGATTGGGACTTCCTCGAAAGTGTGTTGCTAACCTTTGGCTTCCCTCAGTCTTTGACTCGACTTATTATGACTTGTGTATGCACACCTAAATTTTCAATTGCTTTGAATGGAGAGCTCCACGGGTTCTTTGCGAGCGGTCAAGGTCTCCGCCAAGGTGATCGCATCTCTCCTTACCTTTTCACTATGGTTATGGAGGTGCTTTCATGGATCATTCTTAGGTACTCTTCGAGGCCTAATTTCAAGTTCTTCTGGAGCTGCAAGGCAGTTGGTCTTTCACATCTCTTTTTTGCGGATGATGTCTTCTTTTTTTGTGAGGCTCATCTTCCTACAATGGCTCTCCTTAAGGAAGGTCTTCATATCTTTTCCTCTTGGAGTGGCCTTTGTCCTAACCCGTGCAAGAGTGAAATTTTTTTGGCGGGTGGCGCACCCTCCTTAAGGAATAATATTCTCTTGGAGTTGGGCTTTCGAGAAGGGAGCTTGCCAGTTCAATACCTGGGGGTTCCCATTATCACTTTGAGGATCAGCAAAGCAAACTGTTGTGCCCTTGTCAACCGTATCACTACAAGGGTTCAGTCTTGGACCCACCGATTCCTCTCTCTTGCTGGTCGGATTCACCTTATCAAGTTAGTTCTTCATGCTATACAAACCTATTGGGCTAGTGTTTTTGTTTTACCTATAGCTGTGGTGGACCAGATAGAGAAAATCCTCAGATAATTCATGTGGAAAGATCCGAACCTAAGCAGGGGTGGTGCTAAGGTAGCCTGGGATGAAGTTTGCCTTCTAGAGGATGAAGGAGGACTAGGTATCAGTACGCTCCGGGATTGCAATAAAGCCGCCATGCTAAAGCATATCTGGCTCTTGTTCTCTGACAAGGAAGCGCTATGGTGTAGATGGGTCCATTCCACTTTCTTAAAAAACAAGAACTTTTGGGTTGCTAGCGGGTGCGTTTGGTAACGTTTCTGTTCAAAAATTGTTCCAGGAACAGAAATAGAAAAAAATGTTTT